>NC_061122.1:67841321-68112384 GCF_002878395.1 Capsicum annuum | reverse complement strand
TCTTAAATAAATTTGCAGAATTTATTTAAGATTCCAAGTTCCTAGTTCAAGAACTCCAAGAACCATCATTCAAAGGCACGATTAACATCTCAAAAATGAGTATCGATCTAAAGTTCATCATTCAAGGTATGTGGGGTTTTTCAACAAGAACTCTCTTTCGTTCTTGTGCCCAAAAGTAATTTTCTTTATAAAGGCATGATTTTTATTTGATTTTTATAAATTTGAAGCATGAACCCATATATTATGATGATTATTATGAAATCTTGATGTTATGATTTTGAAAGATGAATTTACATGTGTGGTGATATAAAGCATGAATCGTGAACAATATTTATCATGATTTTGATATTTGAATCGTGAATCCCTATTGGAAATTGTGTTTTTTTAGAAAGTGTTTGTTATAAGCATGTTGATGTTGAATATTTGGGATATTTTGAATGATTTGACCTTTTGATCTTAATGGAGTTGTTTTGAACTCGAGTGTGAAAGAAATCCACAACGTGGTTGATTTTGATAGATAGGAAGCATGATGGCTCCCGATGTATATTTATATATTACTTAAATTGTTTTGTTGTGGATTGTCTTTGAAATGATCTGAGCTAAGTCTGGGAGAAATCTTTAGCACCGAGTGGAAGGTATAAAGCGACCTTACTTCCCTAGAACTACGTGCCCCCATAAAAATGAGCCTGAGGCTGATTTATTTAGTGATCACTAGTTTGTGTGAATTTGATATCGATAGTCCTACTCCGATGGCAATGATAGGACGGCTCTCCCCAACGTGTATTATACGTTGGACTCCATGTAGCTGACATGGTTTATGTCGTTTATAGGATCTCCCAGTATGAGTGTGTCTTCTTGTGTTTATGGTGAATAGTGAAGTGATTTAAAAGTGAAATTGTGAACGTTATTCTTTTGAAAGATTTAAATGATATTTACTTTATGAGAATTGATATTCTTGATGAACTGAAAGTGATTGACAAATTATATGATGACTCACATGTGTTATTGTACTTATTTTATCCTCTCATAATTATGATGATTTTCTTCAGGCTATGTGAGTCTTTCATACATCCTGCATATTTCTTATAAATATTTATGATGATGATATTTATACAACTGCATACACCCCTATATACTCGGTTCCTTTCCATGGTACTGACCCACATCTTTTGATGTGGTCTACATTTTCTCAAAATGTAGGTTTAGGTGCTAAGTTCCACGTTCGACACTGATTCTTCGGGCACGCTGTTCTACATCCTCTATTGTGGTGAGTCCTCATATTCCGAGGACGTGATGTCTGATATTGGTTTCAAGGAATTGTTTACATTTGATAACTGAGTATTAGTCAGTTGAGGCTTAGAGGCTTGTCAGACTAGTATAGATGTTGGGAGTTGACTAATAAGTCATATTTTGTTATCTTTTTGAAATTCTTTTATTCTTGGATGATGATTACTTTATTGATATTTGAGGGTTATTTATGGGAACCCCATTGACTTGTGTTGAACTAAATGAAAATGGCTCAAAAGGTTAGCTTGAGGCTACTCGTAGACTTAAGCACCGTGTGACGCTCCGAGACCTATTTTTTGGGGCATTATACTGCAATAGCACCCCAAATTAATTAGGGTTTTGAGATTGGAATTTTTCTCCAATAGGTATTGGATCTTTTTATGACCAATGACGAGCATGGTTTAGTTTGAAAGTACATGAAAATGAAAGTTATAGTGTTTTAAGAGGCTGAGTGGGTGAATACATTTTAATTTTTGATGGACTATCAGGAGTGTCTACATAAATAGGCATTATGGAGAGGTATGGTATAGAGTTTATGACTTTTCTAATGTAGAGAGAAGCCAAAAAATAGTGGAGATCTTTTTTTGGGTAAAGGGTTAGTTTACTTCCACCTACTTGGTCTGAGTTTCAGAATGTGTTCCTTAAGAAGTATATTTTTCTTACCTACAAAGATATAAAGAAGGTTGAGTTTGTAAGACTTGTGTAGGGTGGAATATCTGTGGCTCACTATGAAAATACATTTCATGCCTTGTCTAATTATACATTGCAGTTGATTACTTCAGAGAAGGCAGACATTAGGTATTTTGTGAAAGGTTTGAACATGGATCTTTTGATGTCTAAACTACTAGTGGATATATCTAGAAAAACTTTTCAAGAAGTAGTGGAATTTATGAAGAAAGTGAAAAGGGTAAATAAGAAAGAGAAAATCAAAGCCCAAAATTTTGTCACTTTAGTGGTACTTATTAGAAGGGCCATGGTTTGCAGGGTTACTCTTTTTAGCCATTCTATTTAGTTATGCCTGTGTCTGGGTGCTCACAGGGGTCAATCATCAACCCTCTCGAACTAACAGTTATATACCTTCACCATCTTTAATACAGCGGCCTACCTTAGACATCAAATGTCATAGGTGTAGAGAAATTACATATTTGGAGGTTTTATCCAAACTTTTTATTCACGGGTCAGTAGACGTGGTTTTAGTATTTTAGTTCCAGTAGGTTATGGTGGTGAAGGACATAGTATACATTATCACCTAGTGTTTATAATGGTCGTAATATGGGGAGAGATATCTACTAATCCAACCATGATGGCAGGTAGGTTGGTCAAGGTGGCTTACAGTTTGGTAGATATAGTGGTTGGGTTGGTGATAAGGATTATTTGTATGTTATTTTGGGTTATTTTGGGTCATCCTACAGCTAAAGCTTTATATGTTGTGATCACAGGTACCATTCTTGCCTATGATCGCATTTCTTATATGTTATTTGATCTAGGTTCTGCTTTATCTTATGTTTCTATGAATTTATTTTGGGCTACGACTTAAAATGGGAATTTCTTAATGCACTAATGTATATGTCTACACTGGTTGGTGTTTCTATATATGTTTATTAGGTTTACTGGGCATGTCTTGTAACATTTATAGGGTATAGAGCTTTGGTAGATCTAGTGATTTAAGATATATAGGAGTTTGATATTATTTTGGGGAGGATTTGCTTGTTTTCTTATGGTACATTTTTTATTATTATTATGCTAACACTACTACTTTAAATATTCCCGAAATAGAGAGGTTGGAGTAGGAAGGTACTTGTAAGCCTTCCCCTTTTAGAATTATTTTTGTGAACGGGGTGTAGGGAATTCCTAGCTTATTTTCAAGATGATAGCTCATTAGTCCCTTTTATTACCTTGGTTTTAGTAGTGTGTGCATTCATAAAGGTTTTCCCTAGTAGTCCTATGCTTCTTATGAAAAAATGTAGCATAAAAATATGCAAAGACTATTAATAATTGAATAAGGTAATTCAACCTATTTCATGAAGTTGCGGTGTTCTTAAAGATATATTTCTGGTTGTATTATAATCAGCTTATGATTCAGGAAGAGGACATCCTAAAGACTACCTTCCATATTCATTATGGAAATTGTTAGTTCTTGGTCATGTCTTTTGGTTTGATTGATTTTGCAGTTGAAATTATGAGCTTGATGAATAGGGTACTAAAGCCTCATTTGGATTTGTTTGTTGTTGTTTTTTCCTTTATGATAAATTGGTTTTCTCTAAAAGTAAGGAAAAGCATTAAGCTCACTTGTATAAAGTGTTAGGGTTTCTTAAGGGAAATAACTTTATGTTAACTATTCAAATTATGAGTATTTTTAGTCTTCAATGTCCTTCTTGGCGCATTTGGTATCTAAGGATGGGGTTATAGAAGACATGAAAAAGGTTGGAGTTGTTAAAAGTTGGGATAGACCGACCAATGTTATATAAGTTCATAGTTTTGAGGGGTTGTCCAATTATTATCAGTATTTTGTGAAGGGGTTTTCCTCTATTGCTTAACATATGACTTGTTTGACTCAAAAGGAGTTATATATTGTATGAAATAATGATTATTAGGATATATTTCCAAATCTCAAGACATTATAACTTTAGCTCTCATTCTTACCATGCCAATTGAAGGTAAGGATCTCGTTGTGTTTCTAATGAATGTAGGCTCAAATGTATGATTTGAGGTAGATGAAGCCATATGAGAAGAACAAAACCACCCAAAATATATACATAGAAGCAGTGGTGTTCGCTCTAAAGATGCGGAGACATTAACTCGATGGGGTGAAGTCTGAGGTAAGCATAATTCGCCGCAGTCTATTGTATGTATTTTCTCAGTAAAATTTCAATTTGGGATAGATAAGATGATAGATTTGATCATACACTATAACATTTTAATTCGTTATCATTAGGGTAAGGCCAATGTGGTGCCAGATGCATTGAGCCAAAAGTTGACAAGCATGGTAAGTTTGGCATAATTGGAGGTACTGAGACCTCTATTGGCTAGAGAGGTACAAATTTTTACTAATAGTTTTATGAAATTGCACACGGCCATCAAAGGAGGAGTGTTAGCCCCTGTTGTGGAAAAGTCCACCTTTCTTAAGAATATTAAAAAAGGCAATTTAAGGATAAAAAGTTTAATAAACTTTAATACCCCAGGTTTTGTACTATGAAATATTTCTCAGTAATTTTGCTCACTGCTCAGGGTATGATTCAGGTGATAAGTCATGAAGACTCATCTTGAGTCATATAGAGCTAATCGTGGTCTTACGAGTGGGGCTTCACTATGTTTCTGCCATAGTCATGACTGGGACCATATGAGTCATAGGTAATGTCACGAGTCATGGTAAGGTACTTCTGACATTAACAATGAGATGTCCCAAGGTTGTTGTCTTGGTAGTGACCAGACTCTCCTGGTTGTAAGGTGAGGCCACGAGGCATAGGGTAGGACTTGTGATGAAACCAATATGTTATCCCTGAGTCACTACCCAGACTGTGAGTCGTGGTGAGGACTCGTGACCATTGAGCATGAGTTGTTATGATACCTATAGCGACTGGGAGTTATTTTTCGGCATGTTTTTCATGAAGGAAAAATTGGTGTTTTCCTTCCTTTTCATAATACCCACGACTTAAAACCTTCCCTTAGACCTATTTACACCAAGTGGGAATGCACTAGTTATATTATTCTTGTTATTTACTCTTCTTTCCCAAATTCCCAAATCCAAAGAAAGGTTTGGGTTTCCAGGGATTAGTCATCTAGAGCTCCAAACTGTGATCTCCAATTTTATGGTATTTAAGGCATGTATCTCTTCCCCATCCTGATTTTATATAAAATCATGTGTTTAATCATGGTTTATGTAAATTAAATTATGGGTTTTGAATAATAGGTTGAGGGTTTTGAAGGATTGTTTCTTGGTTGGTTTTCCCATAGTTTTGGAATTATTATTCATGCTTTATCTCATGATCATTGAATTAATGTGTGCATGGGTTTGGTGAATGGAAAAGGAGGTCTTGTCATTCTCCCAATTTTATGAAACTTGACTCTGGAATTGGCATTAACCTCAACCTACTTATAAACTTGGTTTTGGAACATGAAAATATGCATGATTTACCCCGCTTTTAAACTCTATTGTATTTCATAAAAGGTTAATGGAACATAAACAAATTTGAAAGGCCTTGGTGGCCATTGATTGGTTTTAAATATGAATTTAGGGGTCGTCGAATTCCCTTAAATAATGGATAAGTAGAACGGTAGAATGGAAATTGACTTGTAAGTTCCATTGGTATGACAATACCAAATGATAATTGCCTAAATGAATAACTCCTTGGTTAAATAGATACGTTATGTTAAAATATTTTAATTGGACTTAAAAGGGGGTTATGTATCTCACCATGGAAGGTGGAGGTCTGAGGGGACCGATAATGGGAACCACATTTGTCAGTGTGGGGTTTTTATGACTATGTGCATAGCTCACACTTATATATATATATTTATTGGATTGGCTGGGGTAGGAATTCCCTAACTCGTCATTGGATTTTCTATATTTGTGTGGCTAATATGCATTGGGACTCTTTCAGCAGGGAGAGTTGAATCCATATAGCCCATGGGTTCCCGTAGAATGGTTATATCTACACAATCCAAGTTAATGAATTTAAATCTCATGCTAAACCTTGTTCCCTATCCCAACATTTTATATGTATGTATATATGCATGTATGTGAACATGTACATTGAGTTTGGACTTGATTTTGAAATGTCATCATTTTATCCTTATCCAAAGTTAGATGCTAGCCCTCTCCCCGCTAACTGTCCTAGGATGACATATTGTTTCATAATGTAGGGTCCGAAGATACCTATTTTACACCCCATGAACCATTAGGTGGATTTTGGTTCATCGGTTTGTTTGCATTGAAGTGGTGATCTTCTATCTTTCAAAAGCCTGGACATTTCATTATTTTCTTTATGAGTATCAAAATCCTATCAATTTCTTTTCATATTTGGGATTCCTTTTTGGCCAAGGTTGGATGCATGTCCTGATCTAGTTTGATATTTATTTTTGAGTCACATTAACTATTTTATCTTTATTCTTTTATTTCCTTCTATGATGTTAGTATTTTGAATATGTTTGGATTTGACAAACTATGGAGGTGGTCTTCGATCCTTAGTGGACTTGATATAGCCATCACTATTAGACCCCAGGCCTAGTCATGAAAAGCTTGGTATCAGAGCCAGGTTCAAAGTCATTAGGTGTCCATAAAGTCATGTTGAGTGGGGTCATTTTTATGGGTATGTAGCGCACTACACTTATAAGAGGGATACTACAAGGCATTTAGGAATGTTTCCTTTTTTTGTGTTCTATTTTGGGCTATAGATTCTGCTGTCTTGATTTTTCCTAACTCCTAGTTTGCTCGTATTTCAGATCATGCCTCCTTAGAGATATGATGTTCATAGAATCTCTATCGGAACCTCTGCCCCACCTAAGGGTGATGTGGAGGGGACTCACCCTATTTATAGATTACAGATCTAGTCTAGGATCCCTTCTCCTAATTGTGCCGCTCCACCTGGGGTTCTACTAGTTCTTCTCTAGTTGGCGACACTCATCTTAATTGTGCCGCTTTACTCGGGGTTCTACTAGTCCCACTAGTCCCTCTCCAATTGGTGACACTCATGCTCAGTTACCTCAATAAGACATCTCTAATGTGGAGTTCCACCACTCTATTCATCTACTTACTTAATTGTTAACATCTCAGTCTCATTAGTCTGGTCTTAGTGGTGCTTCTATGAGTTCTTCTGAGGTTACTCTAGTTAAGAAGTTTATGAGGTTGAATCCCCCGACCTTTACTGGCTCTAAGATTGAGAAGGATCCTCAAGGGTTCACTGATGAGATTATGAAGATCATTAGGATGATGTATGAAACTGACGTAAAGGGTGTCGATTTTGTTGCATAGTAGCTAAAGGATGTGGCATATCAATGGTATGAGGAATGGGAGTAAACGAGGGGTGATGATGCTGAGCAATCTATGTGGGAGGAGTTCTCTAGTGCCTTTCTTGATTGTTTATTTCCTCAGGAGTTAAGAGAAGATAAGGCGAAAGAGTTTTTAAATCTATTGCAAGGTAGGATGAGTGTGAAGGAATATTCCTTGAAGTTCCATCGGCTATTTCATTATGCTTCAAAGTTGATATCTGGCATGAGGGATAGGATGAGAAAGTTTGCTTTTGGTTTGTCCCGTGACTTGATATTGAAATGTAATGCCTTTATGTTGAACAGTGATATGGATATCTCTAGACTTGTGGTTTATATACAATAGGTGGAGAAGGAAAACAAGAATCATGTAGAGATAGGAGAATGGCAAAATAAGAAGTTTAGATTTTTAAAATAGGGTGGACGTCTACATGATAGTGGAAAAAATAGTAGATAGTCTTCTAAGAGAAAGAATTGGGGAGTTGAAATTCCTATTCGATGATTAGTGGTCCTTATCATAAGTCATCTGGTGATTGCTATATTCAGGCTACGAGTAGTCCTAAGGTATAGGGTGACCATTCTCAGGCAAATATAGCTTAGTCAGCCCTACCGTATCCTCCTTATTGATTCTATGGTCAGATTTACTGTGGTTAGTGCAATGAAGAGAAGAACTTATGTTTTAAATATAGTCAGCCTGGTCCGATTTAGAAAAACTGTCCTTTAACTAAAGTGGCTACTGGAGCTAACAAGGTCCCGGTTGATACTTCTTCATTTCCTGCCCCAAAGGATGCTACTTCTGATATTAGCACTAGTCGATATTGTCTTTATGCCCTTGCCACCTATCAGGAATCTGAGGCATCCCCTAATATTATCACTAGTATGTTAAAGTTTTTCTCTCAAGATGTGTATTATTTGCTTGATTCGGGGTCTACCCTTTCTTATATGACCCCTTATGTGGCTATGCATTTTAGTTTTGGTCCTAAAATAATTTCTGATCCCTTCACTGTGTCTACCTTGATGGTGATTCTATTATGGGTAGAAAGGTCTATAGGGGTTGTGTAGTGTCCATCTTTCCGACGAAGACTTTGGTGGATTTGACAGAGTTAGACATAGTAGATTTTGATATTATCTTGGGGATGTATTGGCTTTATTCATGCTATTCGTCTTTGGATTATAGGACTCGAGAAGTTAGTTTTTAATTCCCTAATGAACTAGAAATCAAATGGGAGGGAAGTTCCTTAGTGCTTAAAGGGAGGTTTATTTCTTATCTTAGAGCCCAAAAGTTGATTTCCAATGGGTGTCTTTATCATCTGGTTTGGGCTAGAGATTCTTGTTTTGAGGATTCGTCTTTGTAATTTGTCCTCGTGGTGAAAATATTTCGTAAAGTATTTTTCAAGGATCTTTCTAGCATTCCTCTCAATAGGGAAATAGACTTTTGGATAGATCTTCTACCCGATGCCCATCTTATCTCTATTGCTCCTTATAAAATAGGTTCAACTATGTTGAAAGAGCTAAAAGAGCAGTTAAAAAATCTTCTTGATAAGGCTTTCATCCGCCCTAGTATTTCTCTATAGGGTGCCCCTGTGCATTTTGCTTGAAATAAAGATGGGTCTCTTCGGATATGTATAGATTATTGGTAGATGAACAAGATGACGGTGAAGAATAAGTATCCTCTTCCAAGGATAAATGATCTTTTTTACTAGCTTCAAGGTTCTAGATGCTTCTATAAGATCAATATTTGTTTGGGGCTTCATCAGTTGAAGCTTACGGAGACTGATATCCCTAAGATTGCTTTTCGAACTTGGTATGGTCACTATGAGTTTTTGGTTATATCATTTTGATTGACTAACACTCCATCATCTTTTATGCTTATTAATCGGGTGTTTAGATAGTTTTTGGATCTATTTGTGATAGTGCTTATTGATGACATCTTGGTGTATTCTAAGAGCGAGGATCATCATGCCAGTCATCTCTAAATTATGTTGAAGACTTTTAAAGAACAAAGGTTATATGTAAAATTTTCGAAGTGTAAGTTTTGGCTAAATGTTGTGACCCTCCTTGTGCATGTTGTTTCTAGAAAGGGGATCAAGGTGGATCCATAGAAAGTTGAGGCGCTTAAGAGGTGGCCGAGGACCATGACTCTAATCAACATTTGAGGCTTTTTTGAATTGTTTGGGTATTATAAGAGGTTTAAAGAGAGCTTTTTATCTATTCTTTCTCCGTTGACAATATTGACATAGAAAAAGGTAAAGTTCTTATGGTCTAATGCTTGTGAGGGTAGCTTTGAGATGTTTAAATATAAGTTAACTTTTATGCTAGTTCTAATTTTGCCTGAGGGTACTGATGGATCTGTGGTGTACTTGATGCATCCCATATGGCTTATGCTTCTAGGCAGCTTAAGGTTCATGAAAGAAATTACCTGACTTATGATTTACAGTTGGCGGTTGTGATTTTTTCTTTGAAGATTTAGTTCCATTAGTTGTATAGGGTGCATATAGACATATATTCAGATCCTAAAAGCTCATAGTATGCATTTACTCAGAAGGAGTTTAATCTTCGACAGAGGTAATGGATTGAGTTGCTAAAAGACTATGACATGAGTCTTCACTACTATCTAGGAAAAGCTAATGTGGTTGTTTACGCTCTTAGTAGGTTGTCCATAGGGATTTTTTCTCATATGCATGAGAAGAAGAGATGATTGGTGATAGATATTCACCGGTTGGTTAGCTTGGGATTTCATCTTTTAGACTCGAAGGATGGGTTAGCTATTGTTCAATAAGTGGTTAAATTTTCTCTTGGTGCAGCGGTGAAGGAGAAACAAGATTTGGATCACATTCTTACATAGATTCAGAATGATATAGGGCAGCAGAAGGTTATGACCTTTGAGATTAGTGGTGATAGTGTCCTAAGTTATCAAGAAAGGTTGTGTGTTTCTGATGTTGAGGGCTTGCGAGAGAGGATTTGCCCTATATCCACCCAATTGACATAATCATAAACTACTCTTCTTTCCCAAATTCCCCAAACAAGATCAAGGGTAGGGTTTCTAAGGATTTGTCATCTAGAACTCTAAATTGTGATTTCCCTCCAATTTCTTTGTATTTTCTGGCATGTATCTCTACCCCATCTTGATTTTATATAAAATCATATGTTTAATCATGGTTTATGTAAATTAAATCATGGGTTTTGAATGATGGGTTGAGGGTTTTGAATGATTGTTTATTGGTTGGTTTTCCCATAGTTTTGGAATTATTATTCTTTTTTTATCTCATGATCATTGAATTAATATGTGCATGGGTTTGGTGAATGGAAAAGAGGTCATAGCATTCCCCCAATTTTATGAAACTTGGCTCTGGAATTGGCATTAACCTCAACCCACTTATAAACTTGGTTTTGGAACGTGAAAATATATATGATTTAACCCACTTTAGAAACTATTGTATTGCATAAAAGGTTAATGGGATATAAATAGTTTTGAAAGGCCTTGGTAGCCATGGATTGGTTTAAATATGAATTTGGGTGTCGTGAATTACCCCGAGATAATGGATATGTAGAATCGCATAATGGAAAACGACTCGCAAGTTCAATTGGTATGACGATACCAAATGATAATTCCCTAAATGAATAACTTCTTGGTTAAATGGATGGGTTATGTTAAAATATTTTAATTGGTCTTAAAGGGGGTTGTGTAGCTCACCATGGAAGGTGGAGGTCTCAGAATGACCGATACTGAAAACCATATTTGATAGTGGGGTTTTGATGATCGTATTCATAGCTCACACTCATATATATATATGTGTGTGTGTGTGTGTATGTATTTTGGATTGGCTGCGGTCGAGGCATTCCCTGCTCATCCTTGGATTTTCCTAGTTCATGCGGCTAACATTCACTGGGATCCTTTCAATTGGGAGAGCTGAACTCATATAGCCTGTGGGTGCCCCTAGGACAGTTAGAACTACACAGTATAGGTTAATGATTTTAAATCTTATACCTACTATAACTTGCAAGTATTGTCCTTACCCGAACCTTTTAGTGGTCAAAGGATTATGTACCCATAGATACTATTATCCAATCAACTTGGGGGATTCATATGTACCCGACAAGTATTCATTACCATATTAACTTGGGGGATTCGCTTGTACCCCATAAGTATGTTTATTAAGACAAATCATTCCAAAACCATTTAAACCATCCATATCATTTAGGGTTCGATTACCAAGTTTATACCATGCATAAGTTCTATTAGAAATCTAATGACACAGTGAAATCATTATCATAGGCATTTTATCAAACATATTGGGGGCATAGTATTTCCAAAACCAAAGCCAACTACCAAGAAACCATTCCCATGCAACCAATTATCCAAAATCACCATTAATGCATATAAAAGCACAATTAAAACCTGAGAAAACCATAAGCAAGCATTTATATCCAAAACCCCCATATCATATTTAAAAACCCAAAATTATACAACATTAAAATCATGAAAATATTGTATAAAATCCATGCCTTTAGTTGGAAATAAAAATAAGGTAAGACAACATGCCTTAAAACCAAGATGATGATGGAGAGAAATCACCAAGAAAAACCTCAATTTATCCTTCAGATGAAACCATGTCTTCCTTTGCCCAAGAACTCTAGAGAGGATTTAAGAGTGTTTAATAAGTGTTTAAGAATATAATAATAGTTAAAATAACCTCCCAAGTGCAATATAAGTCTTGGGACCTTATTAGGATAAGTGGGGAAATATCCAGATTGCCCTCACTTAAACTGCACTTAATTTCCGTCATAGGGTATGGCTGGCCCTTGCGAATTGTACCTATCCTGTATGATTGGTACTCACCTCTCATACCTTAGGATTTCCCCCTTAGACCCAATGATGTCCAAGGTACGACACACCTAAAACCAAGTTGTATCTATGTGTATGACAAGTACCCATAAAATGTACCCTTGGAAGAATAGATTCTTAGGAGATTTTAACATTGCCTCCCTGTACGAGTCCTGGGTATGACTCGTACCCTAGATTACGGATCATGGTGAGCCACTCTTACTCAGATACTACCTAAGTTACCAAGTTCAAGGTTAAGTGAAGTAACCAAACAACCCGTATCCAGCGATACAACTCGTACCACACAAATCATACCCCTTTCAAAAACCAAATCCAACCTACCAACCAACACTGATTAGTATACAACTAACCCATACCACTAATATCCTAGTGTAAGAGTCATTTACCCTAGTTGTATCCTATTCAGAGATCAGAAATCAAAGAAATTTTATAATGTCCAGAAACCAGGGTGTTTCAGTTTACAATTTCAACTCTTTTTTGCTTGTTTTCATTTTTTTCTCTTTTATTATGTATTAACAAGGAATTCTAGAATTACTATAATAGAAAGTTTATGTGCTCCAAATCTACAGACTTCTAATTACACTTAATAGCTCTTTTGTCCCCAAGTTAGGCTAGAGGACTAGTTTGGTTTACAACCTTACCTAAATGCTTCAAGATGGGCTTGGTTCCAAATAGGGAATTATAGAAGATGGGTAATGGCTTGTAATAAGGTTGTCAAAGAAGTAGGTTTTCTAAGGTAAAAATTGGGGCAAAGATCAGTCACTCAACTCACAATAGGTATGTCTCTTTTGTTAATTCAAAGGCTCACTCTCACTTGATGGCCAAATGTTATTTCTCCAATGTTACAACATTTTTTTCTTAGAGATTTATATAGGGACTCATTGAACAAGATCGAGTCAAAATTTCACCACACATGAAACTCAATCACACAGTCAAAGCAACACTTTATTTTCCTCAATTGATGTACCACTTTCATAACATATGTCAATGAAGGTACTCAAATAGTCAAAACAAGATCTGGGTATTCACAAAAAGATGAATGCCTAACTAATTCGACTCAATCAAATAATTTTTTAAAAAAAAATGGGAACATTTTTAAAGATGGGGCGATTCACAAACCAATTTATCATTTTACGAGTCATGCATATAAAAAATAACCCTAAGAGTATGATTCAAGTGAAAGTGTTCTATTGTTAGCACACTTTTATGTTGAGTACCAATGCCAAAAAAGGTTTTATTTATTAACTATACTGCAAACTAATATAGTAAAGGAAAAATAAGGAAATGAATGCAGATCAAGACACACACTCAAATCAATCCAAAACACATAAAACTATAAAAAGAGATTATCTAGAATTATTAAAAACCAAATCCAAAAACGTCATTCAAATCATAGTATCAAAATAAAAACCACTCTCCCAAAAACAAAGTATCAAAAACATAATCCAAATAAAATGTAAATATTATAGACCCAAAAAAAATAATTACTCTAAAATAATAAGTAATCTCCCTAACTCAAATGTAAGCAATGTCCTCAATGCAATATGACTAAGAAAATAATAGAAGAGTCAGTGAAAGGGTAGCCCTATAAAATACTAAGGCTATGGAAATGATTGGCTCACAAAAGAGGCCTTAGCCTGGATATCAGTACCTAACTCAAAACTTACATCAAATATGTGGGGATAAATCTAAAATAATTATGGTTTTCTTCATGTCACTATCTAAGGGAGAGGTCTAATCAACTTCTCCTCAATGGGTGTGGACATGCTAGTACCAATCTATAAAATTTTCTAAGTCAACTTCATAAAAGTATTATACACCGTAGCCTCCTTAGTGGCCTATACATCAACCTATATTAGATCATATCTATCTAGAAAAAATTATATATCAACATCCTCCTTATCATCAAATGCGTGAATCATCCTTATTCTCTTCCTCATCTTTCTCAGCTACTGGAACACTCTCTTAAACTGGGGTCTAAGATGGTAGAGCCCATAGATGTGCCAAATTAAGGAAATAGAGCTATTTTATATGAGTTTAGAATAAATAAATCTTGGTCTACATCAAGTCTAACTCCTTATCCTTTATGGAAATCTGCTTTGACAAATTCATCTTATCGATCTTTCTACCATAAAGTTAGAGTGTCACCTAAATATCATAGATCTTCTCAGTGATAAAAACCAAAGCTACCATAAGAGCATTAACAATTAACTTAGGCATTTGGGCCTCTTGTATGGTCAACCTCACATCAACAAAATAATCTAAATGGTCCATCTTAATAATGGCATCATAGGTCAATGGGATCGTTGAAGTGTCCAAGGTAGTGGCCAGATGAGGACCATAGGGCAAGTTTTAGTGGGATAAGAGAAAGTTCATGTGGAGGAATTTAGAGGGGTAGGAGCTTTATTAGTAGGAATGGGTTTGTTGGCACCATTATCAAGTGCCTCGATATCAACTATTCAGGGAAAATCAACCCAAGGTTTCTTTTTCTTATCCGCTTATATAGTCTTAACTCTTGTAATATCAATAGTGGAGGTAGAGGTGAACTCAACATCTATCTTCTTGTCAAAATAGATGTTAGCTTATTATCATACCTTGTTCATAAAGAAAGGGAATAAAAGGGAAGTATGATTTTGTTGGGCTCGCATAGAAATCTCTAAGGCAATTATTGAGGCTAGATTTATCCTTTCTTTAGTGATAATGGTGCTCCCTAACACTTACCTAGGGTTCTAGAGGAATGTCTCATTATGGGAGGCATGAGATTACTAAAAATGAAATTCAACCAATAACAAGCTTCAGTTTTGATATCACTTATCTCAATAGGGACCATTGCAATCCATAGGGGAGTACCATTACTCAGTAAAATAGATAACCAACCCTAGAGATCAACTTCTTTAAATGCTCAAATATCAAAATAATTTGGATTATCCATCTTGCAACAATAGATAAAATTAATGAGAATCTCGTCACACATGACCTTTACACCTCAAACCATTACAAAATCTTTTATTTTGTGGGGTTTGCTCTTCTTTCTCTTAGTAGGGAACAAATTCCCTTAATCTGTATAAAATTCACACACCCAAATTTCCATATATGGCTTTAGAGGCTTAGTGAAGACTTCAAAGTCATG
Source organism: Capsicum annuum (assembly GCF_002878395.1). Taxonomy (NCBI): domain Eukaryota; kingdom Viridiplantae; phylum Streptophyta; class Magnoliopsida; order Solanales; family Solanaceae; genus Capsicum; species Capsicum annuum. Next base: position 68,097,136 of record NC_061122.1, on the reverse strand, counting down.
AGATGGAAATACAGAAAATGACCTAAAGGGTCATTACAATATCCACTACTAAAAGGACTTTTATTATTAAAGTAAAGGATTAAGGTGTGATCAATCATTGATACTCAATTATTGTATATTTTTTGGCACTTTGAGATGATTGAGGAATCAGGAAACTACCATGGACTAAGGATTTGAGGTAATATTAGATCTTTGTTCAACCCTCTTCTTTTTCTTTTGAGAAGCTCCTGAAGTAGTGAGTGGTTCATGGATTGGATTAGTGTTTCCCACCTCCGAAATAGATAGATTAACCTCTCAGGGTTAGAGTTATGTTCAAAGATTGATCCATTATTTACTAGAGTCTTTCTTTTCCCATTTTCAGCTTCCAACCACTTCTTTTTTTGGACATTTTCTTAAGTTTATTATCTTTCAAAAATTGAGACCCTTTTTGAAATCTTAGCTATTTGAGAGGGAGTGCAGGTATGTTTCTTGAAGTTATGCTCTGGTCTAACCATACTTGAAAATGAAAGAAGGAATGCACTAGACCAAGGTTAGCAAACCATTCAAAAAAATAATTTAGAGGTTCGTTTCCAAAGTACTTCAACAAATTGCCAAGGAGTTTGGTGAACCTCAACCTCATTATCGAACTCTACAATTGGCAGGACTGAGCTTTGTGAAGGAAAGTTAGAGTTTGGAAATAAGCCAGACAGTTTGGCGATACTCCCTGAGCATTGCCAAACTTTCACGTTAATTAGCAAACCTTAACTCTTACTTTAGGCGATATTAGGAATATTTCAATGATCCTCTATGTAGTTTGACATATTACTAAAGTTCTTAACCCCATCGACAAAGTCCCATCTTTCTCAACTTCAACATTCAAGACCATTAAGTAATTTCAATGGCAATTTGAAACCAAATCTTACCATATATACTTAGACTTTCCCACCTTTCAGCACTAAAGCAATGAAATAGATAATTTTTCCCTTATAAATGTTATCACCCAATCAATCATTGGGAAAAATTATTTGCATTCAAAGTTCAGTTTATACCACCAACTAAAGATAACACCCTTTCAACTAAATCTATTCCTATTCAACCCGCATATAAGAATTTAAGTCAAATTCAATAACAAGAACCATAAACCAAAACACTTTTGTGCCTAAATCGACCCTAAATATTATATTTTCCTACTGACAATGATATAAAGTATAACACTACAATTTAAAGTCAAAATCAAATTTTAAGCACTATAGATAACTATAAACAACAAGTATGAACAATTAGCATATCATTCAAAGTCACAAGAGTTATAACCTTTAGGTGAGAGATAAAAATCAATTAATCAGAGAAAAGTTTATAGGAGTGAAAGGGTTCTGGAGCTGTGGTGATGGCAGAGGTATGTGTATAGTTATGGTGGTGACTTAAATAAAGAGATATAAGAGTGTGAGCATGTGTGTTTCCTTTATATAGTTTAAGTGAATGAGATAGGAAAAATAGGGAATAGAAAATGATGAGGAGAAGAAAAAGAGACAAGAGTTGAAAAGACATGTATTGAAAATTCAAATTGACTTCTCTTTAATCCTGATTATTACGTCAATAGTCATGTTCATCGCCCAAGTGATTGGCGATGCACCAAACTATGTAGAGCATTACCAATTTTAATAATTTTCACATCTTTAAGGTTTGTTTAGGCGAATGACTACTGTGATCTGTAAGGGAATAACAAAATTATTTGGTGATTCACTACACATTGTAATGCATCACCATTTTTAATAGTTATAGTGCCTTGGGAGATTGAGTCAGGTAAAGAAATTCAATGATTCACCAAAGTGTTTGGCAAATTGCCAAAATCACTTCCCTAGAGCTTAGTGCATGATCTCACACATTTCTTTACTACTAATAGGTTTGTGATAATTGTTCCATATTCCAATCCTATCATACACTTACATCATACACCAAACATTATTCAATACAATAAAAAGTAAAACTAGGGTTACCTCCCAAGAAGCCTCTTAGTTAACGCTATAGCATGGCATCTATTCTCATTGATCAAATATCATTGAAGTGGAGTGCCTCAACTTTAGCAACTCTGAGGTCACCAATGTAGAAATATTTCAAATATTTTCCATTCACTTTGAACATTCTTTTCTCATGATCCTTGAAATCAATTGCACTACTAGGATAAGCATTCAGCACATTTAAAAGGCTCGGCCATTTGGACTTAAGTTTTCCCACAAAGAGTTTCAACATTTATTTAAAAATAAACGCTTCATCCCTTGGTCAAAACACACCTTTTCAATATCTTGACATCATGATATATCTTCATTTTCTCTTCATATAGAGTGTATCTTTCATAATCCCAAAGGCAAAATTCCTTCAATTCTTGAAATTTCTCCACTCTATACTTAGAAGCTTTCTCCAATCTATGTTTAGCTTCTTTAAATCATAGAGAGCACGACGTTCTAGTTCAACTGGTAGGTGACAAACCTTTCAAAATACAAGTTGATAGTGAGACATTCTAATTGGTTTTTTGAAAGTTGTATGATATGCCTAAAGAGAATCGTTCCAATTATCTCACCTAATTAGTTTAACCCACATTGACGATTTTTTCCAAGATTACTTTAATCTCACTATTTGGTACTCCAACTTGTCCACTATTTTGATGGTGGTACAGGGTATCAACTTTATTCTTGGACACATACTTTTCAAGAAATGCACCAAACACTATTTCAATAATGAGAGCCACCATCATAATCATAGCTTGAGGAGTCCCAAACCTTGTTAAGATATACTTCCTCAAGAAAAATATGATGTTTTTTCTTTCATTATTTGGAAATGAAATTAGCTCAACACACTTTGATACATAATTAATAGCCACAAAAATATACTTATCCCTATATGAGCTTACAAAGGGCCCCATGAAATCAAATGCCACACATTAAACAATTTGACTTCAAGATTAGTCTTTAAGGGTATTCCATGTCTTCTTAAGATGCCTCCTTACATTTGACATTACACATAAGTTCCGACCAACTCATGGGCATCATGATGAAGTGTAAGTCAATAATAACCATTTTGAAGAACTTTAGCAGTCGTTCTTACACACCACCATAATGACAACCAAATTGAGAAGAATAGAAAACCTCAAGAATGGGATGCATTTTTTATTCCATGAAACACCTACAGACCACTTCGTTTGTAAATTCCCTAAATAAATAGGGTTCATCCCAATAATATTTTATTATATTACGGAGGAAATGCTTTCTTTGACAATGATTCATATCTTTGGGGAGTAAATAACACATTGCATAGTCAAACTTGTATTCTTTTCTACGAAGATTACACATTGGATGGGATATCTTAATAAAATCCTTGATAAATCCTTGATAGAAGTTGTCATGCTCTGAAAAGCTTCACACACCCTTAATGGATATTGAAGGAAGCAACTTGGCAATTACTTCTACATTGGCCTGGTTAAATTGAATGCCTTATCTTTATATCTTATGTCAAAGTACAATTCCTTTATATACCATGAAGTGTAATTTCTTTAAATTTTGAATAAAGTTTGCTTCAACAAATGTGATACGTCAAAAATCCAAACCAATGTTAGAGCCATGCTTTAAGTTCATGCAAGATAACCACATGTTTTGGTAGATTTATTAGTGATCTATATTCATATTAAGGTCTCAAATAGATCCTAGTCTATAGGCAAGTGAAAATATTCCTTAGCGATTAAGTTCTTGATAAGAATATAACTATAGTCATCTTTAAAAGAGCATAACTTTTGGTGTACTAAAAATTTTTGATCTCAATACCTACCAATAGATAGATAATTGAAATATTTTTCCAACTATAGAAACTTCGTCTAAATTTGATATCGGGGTGAAAAGTTATTTCCAGAATACAGAAGATTGTACAAACTACCCAGACTATGACTTGTAATGTCTCACTATGTGTTTCCCATGTCAGTTCAATTGGAAGTATAACGTAGTAGTGAATAAATGCAGGTATAGTAGCTTTACGGTAAGCTTAGGAAGAGTCATTAGTAGCAGTCCCTAGGTTACAAAACTACAAAGAAAGTGTAGGTTATGAGGGGTCACCCATCAATTTAGTGTTGCCTTCCTCTTAGGGGTTACCCATCAGTTTAGGCTTGACTCTATAGTCCTATGGGAAATCATCTTATGGATAAACACAGTCAGTGTTAGTACCCATGGCAAGGTATTAACACCCTTCCAACTGGGGTTACATGTTGGACCCAAATTAACTCAGATTAAGGCATATCAGTTAAGTGTTAGCTCCCACAATTTCAGTCTAGTAATCAGATTATATCAGCTCAGGTTTGTATGACCAAGTATTCAGTTTGTCAATTATTTAGTTATTCAATTTTACAAATTATTTTAGTGCATGTTTATGTTTGGTCTTGCATTCGTTTTACAATGTTCATGCATTCATGCTCAGTATTCATACATGATCCTCAGTACGTTTTTTGCAACCTATTCAGCTTTAATTTGAGAATGACATATGGCATTCATGTTTCTACCACTTCCCAGCTTACAAAAATATATTTAGCTCATGATTTAGAAATTTCACTGTCTTATATCTTTTATGAAAAATTATGATTTAAATTCAAATTTTAGCAAAAAGGTTTTGTCCTCAGTTCGAAAGCATATATTAAGTATTTCCATGATTTATTGCATTTCTCACATACTCAGTACATTTCAAAGTACTAACCACATATATGCATTTGTGGCTACATTTCTTCATAATATAGGTACCAAATTTAGCCTATATACTAGGGTCAAATAGTACTCAGCATTCAGCTAGTAAGATATAAGTTCTCTTATTTTGGGGACTCATGTTAGAGTAGTTCTTGTGTTACTTCCATTATTCTTATGTATTGATTCATGATAGTTTGGGTTTGCATCCCGACTACCTATAGTCAGTATAGTACAGGCTTTATAGATGGTCAGTCAGAGTCTGTATTTGTAATTTAAGTTTCTTTCTCTCCCAAATTTTAGCGTTGTAAACTTTGATAAGTTATGTATTGAAATAGATTATTTAATGTTGATTATACTTCCACTTAGTTATTTAGCATTCATATTTTTATTAAATAAATTGCTCAAGAAATATGCCAGTACATGGGTTAGATTGCGATCACTTGTGGTTATAAGCACCCTGTTACAACTAAGGTGTAGTCTCAGGTCATGACAAACTTATTATCACAGCGCAAGGTTCATGTGTCCTAGGGTGTCTATGAAGTTTTGTCTATTAGAGTCTTGCAGAAATATACGGAGACGTTTGTAATTTTCTTTGACGGCCTATAGGGAATTTAAGAAATGTTTCCCTTATTTAATATCTTAGATCGTGCAGTAGATATATTCTCTTAGAAAGCTATACATATTCTTGTATTTCTCCATTTATGCCAACTCTACCTTATTTTTTAGGTAATAAAAATAGTCAAGCTTAAATTCCATCAGTTCCCTTAAGTTCGGAAGTTTGAAAGAGTTTATTCTTATTCATGAAAATTGTGCAATGAGCCAAAGTCAGATGTTCTCTCAAATCCCTTCTTAGAATCTGATGGTAGAATGTAACCTAGAGTAAGAAGCATGAATCTAGAAGTTTAACAGTAGTAAAGTGAGAGAGTATTTATCTGGATTTAGTAGATTATGTAACCACAGGGCTAGTTCTCTGAAAGGTGAACTAGTAGGCCTAAAATAGTATATGCAAGAATTTAAGTTTATTGATTTGAAATTAAGTATGATGGTTTGGGTATGATTAAGAGGCACCCAAGGTGATATGGTATTATGTTATTGCTAAGTTTTTAAAGTGTGTGTTCTTAGATAGTGCCCTTGAATTGCTAAATATGAATGAGGCTAGTAATGCAATATGTGATGTTCTTACCATCTAAGTTATGGGCTATAGGTTGTTGACGTCAAGTATTTTGATGTAATGATTATTCTCACTGTTTAGGGAAAATATAAGTTTAGAGATGTAATATTAGTAGGCTATGAATAAAAAAAGGCAGATCATGTGTTTAGTGAGGCAAATATGTTGTGGAGAAGGGTTTAAGTATATAATTATGATTGTTGAAGATAGAGAAAGTTAAGGATAGTATATATTAAGGGATAATCCAAGTATTCTTTAGATATAGTTTATTCAGGTGAGGTTGAGCATTCATGTAGAGAAAGTTAACGATAGTATATATTAAGGGATTATCCAAGTGTTCTTTAGATATAGTTTATTCAGGTAAGGTTGAGCATTCATGTGTAGACCGTTAGAGTGAAGAAATTATGGCTCTGTCTTTAAGGATGAGTTTAGCATCTATATGTGTCGTTATATACCAAAATTTATAGTAGAGTGATTCAAGTTCAGTTTAAACTTTATTAAAGAGATCCACAAACTTAGAATAATGGCTTAAATCTAAGGAGGGATATAAATAGAACAAGAACTCGAGTCAGACTCTCAGATTATAGTAGTGATGCCAGTGTGATGTTGAATAACACTAGGGGATGAAGATTGTCGACCCATTTTTATCTCGGCATAACCTTTTGTACTTTAGTCATCATGGCATCTACTCACGTCTTACAAGTCAGATCTATGATCATAACTCAAATTCATGCTCAATATATAGAGAACCATGTAACCTCCTAGTTCCTAGTATAAGGAGTTCAATTCACTCAGCAGTACAAATCATATTCCATGAATTTATGAACCCCAAAACTTAGGTCATGCAGCTCATGACTCATGTACTCATATTTTATAGTATGCTCATTTCCCAAAACTCATGGTGCATCCTTAATGATCAGTGAAGATTCACATTATGTCATGTATGTCCTTAGTTTAGATCGCTTTGTTGAATCCATAATGTTGATACCCTATTCCTTATGCCTCAGTTAAGTGTCAAAATTATGTATAGTATTCTTTTATACTTTAGGTCCTCATGTTCCTTAAGTTCTAACCTTTCGGTGACCTCTCCTAAGAAATGGTAGTGGTGATGTACAATTGTTTAGATGGGAGAGAAATAATGTTTCTTGTTGGGGAAGATTGTTGTGTGCTTGCTTTATCTAAGTCTATAAGTGTGAAGGAAGATTGAGTAAAAGCTTTAGGTATCTATCATAGTTAGTTGAAAATTCTAGGTATGTCTTCTTGGGGATAGTTGTCATGACCCAATTTTCGAGTCATGATGGCACTTACCACAACCCACCAGTAGGTAAGCCAACACTGTAACCTGGAGCTAGAGAAATGGGTTACCTTGGTAGAAATGTACAACATGGACCCTATATAAGAACGCAATATAACAGTAGCATTCCAGAAATAAAGACAACTAACATTCGAATACCAATCCCGTGACCTGATAGTATTAGTACAAGAGCAATCTAGATTCAACATTAGGAATTACAACTAAAAGTCTAAATAGTCTTAAATGGCTTCATACATTCATCTCGAATACAAAAGATAAAATAAGGATAGAAGGAAAAATGGGCAACTCAAACTCCAAGAGCTCATCCTATCTCCTGATGATCAACACCGCATGACTTCGACACAATGGCAGCTACTAGAACTCAAATCTGCACCAAAAGGTACAAAGGTCTATGAGTACAAAAACATGGGTACTTAGTAGGAATCATCGGTCGACTGAGCTAAATTATAATATAAGGACGATATAAAGTAAGACAATAACTTACAGTCAAGGTACAGAATTGAACTTGAATCTTCTTTGACATCACTTTTTAAATAACGAATCAATTATAACAATAGTACGAAATTCCATATCCACATATACCATAACTTTCATACAACATGAGTAATTTTTTTGGAAACATAAATCCACATGTATACCATAAAAACCATATAATTACCATAATCAATACAGCTACCGTCATTAGAGTATAAAGAAAAAGAACTTACCACGACGTCCCATACCGTTGAGAAGTACACTCAAAGAAGACAAACAAAGAACTCATCACGGCATCCTATACCATTAGAGAGTACACCAAAAGATCAATTCATCAATACATCAAGGCACAACTACACAAGTAACTCACCAAGGCCGTTGGTTGTACATTCTCTCCATGGCCTCTTATCGAGGTCTACAATCATCACCTATACAACAATTTGACACAATAAAGCTGATATCACCATAACATAGTTATATAGTTATTTAAACTCTCATTCATTAATAAACTTCATGTCTAGCCTATACTATATAGCCTCTATTTTTATGAACCACTAGTTTGCAAGTCTACAAGTTTACAAGTCATCAGGTAAGGAAAAGCTACTAGTTACCAACACTATTATTTATTCACCGATCACAAAGCCATCTTCTAGTTAACCTCCTAATTATATATGTCATCAATTAAGCCACCACGACATCAAATACTAGATGTAGACTTAACCACTAGTAATATAATACTAGGTCTATTATCATTGAGAATATCACAACCTTAAGGACTAGTTTCCATATTTTAGCTAAGTATGGTCCACCAACTAGCTCACTAGGCTTCTAAGCTACAAGTCATAGCCATTTATTAGAGACAACTAGCTATCACATAAGCCACTTTACTAGGCGAAGTTCCATAATGTAACCATTTATCCAAGTCAAGTAGATTTACTAGGTGAGCCCTAGGTTCTACACAAGATTACACATATCAATTATCCTTAACCCAATACTCGGAATGATCCACTTCTAGTTACTACTTAGAGTTAAAAAGGGTCACACCTTTTATCTAGTAATTAATAACAAGGAATGGATAAAAATTTACCAAGGAAGATATCATGTCCCAAGTACAGCAATGGGTTTTGCTACACAGGGCATAACCTCACATACAACCATGCATTCATATATATACTTACCACACATAATATTATCAAGTCATCATTACCTCTTCCAAATTCATCAGGCATCATCATAAGATTAACAAATCCTCCGAATTCACCAGGCATCATCATAACATCAATATATCCTTTGGATTCATCAGGCATCATTATAACATTAACTTATCCTCTAAATTCATCGGGCATCATCATAACATTAACATATCCTCTCAATTCATCAGGCATCATCATAACATCAATATATTCTCTAGATTCACCAGGCATCATCATAATATCAATATATCCACTGGATTCACCAAGCATCATCATAATATCAGTATATCCTCCAAATTCATCGAGCATCATCATCACATTAACATATCTTTCAAGAAAATGATATGCACATACATATGTAGTCAAATAAATAAGCATGTACAAACCACAATAATAGAGTATAAGGGATGTCAGGTAACATATAACATCATACTTTACTATTAATCAACACTACATAATATAAGTAGATGCATGACCATGAGTATCTAAATGATATATGCAATCACCACTTTTCCAAGTTAACATATTTATAAGAAAGTCAATTATAAATCAAGTGCATGCTCTCTAAATGACTTTTTTACTCCCATTTTTCAAAATGCTAACCCTAAAGAAAAATTCTTCACATAAACATTAGATTAATCATTAGGCTTGGATCATAGAAAGAGTGATAACATAATTAGAGGTTCACTTGGTGAACTTATCAATAAGCCAAGTGAGAGCATAGCCACAAGTTTAATTTACAAGACTTTCTAAGGCTATCCATATCATGACAACAATATAATCAATCAAGTATACACATTATCCAACAAATGATCACATGCATATCCGACAACTGAGTTTAACCATTATAACCTTAATAACGTAACTTAAACATTCATCAAGTATCTTGATCACTAGGGAATTAAATATTTCAAGCTTAACGTGGGTCAAGTCCCACTCCTAAGTCCCAATAATGCAAAGCTCACTTCTACAAGACTAAATTCTACCCGATATTAGGCTAGGTAATCTAATCCAACCATAAGGGCTTATTAATCCTTAGTAGGACTATGAGGGGAAAAATCCTCTTCAAGTATCCTGTTTAAGTCACCCCAAACACTAAGGCCAATTCATAGCAATTCATATCTAGGTCAATATACTCTTAATATTAGTCAACAACGTCATTCTCCTCTACTAGATCAACTAAAGTATGCTCATGCTACTCATGAGACTACGAGTAGACCTATCCAAGGTTTTAGGCTATAGTCAAGCATCATATTTTAAGAGCTTAAGAACCTATGAAGAACAACTAATACCAAGTATCAGCATATTCCCATTTATTATCTAAAACCCTACCCAATGTAACAAGATATCATAAATATACTATAATTAAGCTGAATCTAATGACAAGTAAGCCTAACCTACCTTGAATCCAAATTGCTCACGAACCAACGAGCTTTGCCTTTCCTTTTAGTAAAGCTTCTTCTTCCATGAGTCAATCTATCACAACACAATTTAAGCATCGTTACAATATTATAAACACCTATTATGGAACCATCATGCCATGGGTCCAAAATGACACTAACTCCCTAAGTAGGTCCCACCTTTGAAAAATAAGTTTCCAAGACCAAATCATTGCTTCACTATAATTAGGGAGCTATAACCCTCAAGAAATTTGAGTAAACCAATCACATTTGAGGCTACAATTAAACCTCAAAGACTTAGGAGTTTTGGGTCTAGAAATTAAGAAATTAACACCAAACTAGAAGGAATCTTACCTTAGATTTGTAATCTTTACCTTAGAATTGTAGAAAAAATTGATTAAACAAGTTATTCATGCTCCTAATCTATCCACAAGACTCACTTTGAAGATTCTACACTTTATTAGGGTTTAGAGCTCAAGAAAGGGGCACAAAATGGCCAAAATTTTGGGCAAGACTATTTTTAAATAAGCTTACCCAAGTCTCGTGTCTCACAATTGGAGGCCCCGCTTAGCCGCAATTGAGGCACTATGTTAGTACCTCTCACAGCATGATCATTATATCTCTTCCTATGACAGTCATGACTGAAGCTTCGAACTTGGTTTTGGGCTTCGACTAATGCCTTGAGATACATCCAGAGTCTATTTTGAGCAAATAAGATATGTAGCCACATAGATTTTGACATTTTGGATGCATTGTCAAAGTCGGATTTTGCATTTAAGGTTGTTTTACTAATTTTTTTTCTTGGTGTTCAATTGGAACCAATGAAGACTTCATGTTGGGAAAGTGGTTCTAAAACACAAATGAAATGACAGTAACCTAACTATTGGTTCTATAAGTCACTAATGACTTAGGGAAGCTATGGAGTAGATCTATAGGAAAAAATAAGCAATAACGCAGACAATGACCTAAAGGTTCATAACAATAGTGGATGAAAGTTGTTATTTATATAGGTATTAGAGAATATCCAAAAAATTCCTTGGTGGGTTAGCTTCCTAGAAGTTCATATTTGGTTATAATGATAAACTTGAATGTCATGTTGATATAGAAGTGGATGCATGAATTACGCTTTAGTAAATTCCTAGTAAGAGGTTGAAGTTAGTTGTTGAAGTAGTAAGGAGTATTATTCTAGATATAAAAGATCTGAAAACACATAGGATATTGAATCTATGTTTTATACTACTATTATAGTGTTATGTGTAGTACTTTGTGACATTGAGTTAGGCTTGAACAGTGTAAGATAATTTTGCTCAACTCAAACTTTGGTAGGAGGAGTTATCAATACCCTTGTGAAGATTGTAAGTGGCGTAAAATGAAGTGTAGTATGTAAGAGAAAAAGTATAGTTGAGGGAGTATTTAGGAAGTGTTGCTAAGCTTGAAAGTTAGCAGTTGCATTGCCTAAGGCATGGTAATTATATCCTAGATTATGATTTGTATGCCTATATTCCATTTTATAGGGTTGTAGCCATATTACGATTCCTTATTCATATATCTCACTCAAATTATACCAAAAATTCCTTGCCCTCTAATGTATTAGGACTTTGAACAAGGAGGGCTAAAGGTAACAAATATTCCTTTTTTCAGTGATTCTTAGAAATTTTATGTCATTAATTATCACCATAAAGATCTATTTATCTATTTGTGCTAAGGATACATCAGTTGAGCTATAAGCTTTCAGTATGAGATAGTCTATATTGCCAGCAATTTAATTTATCAATCACATAGATAAGCTCCTATAGTATTCTATCTTTTCATCTGGTCTTACTATCCGAGGATTCATGAATATGACTATTCCATGAGGTAATTTATTCACATTCATGCAAATTGTGAATTCAGTTGAGTCCCTACTCCTAGTCTAATTTAGTCTAAATCATAATAGATACCCAGATTTAGAAATCAATATAATGTTGGTTATCCGACTTGAGAATTCATCCAGATAGTACTAGTGAGTTCTAAACTTGTTAAGCTAGTTAAAGTTAGTTAGAAATTTAGTAATCATGTTGATATTTAACTCTCAGAATTCAATGTCAGGGATTACATCTCTTTTCCTATTCTTTCAACCAAGTCAGTCTTTATTCAAAGACGAATGATCCCAAGGGACAGATATTGTGACACACAAAAATCCAAGCCAATATTAGAACACACCTTTAAGTTCATGAAATATCAAGCCACATGTTTTGGTAGTTTTATTAGTGATTTAAATACATATTAAGGTCCTAAATATCTCCTAGCATATAGGCAAGTGAAAACATTCCTTAGCAATTAAATTCTTGTGAAGAACATAACTATACTCATTTCAAATGAGAATAACTTTTGATGTACTTAGAATTTTTAATCTCAATATCCACCAATAGATATATAACTGAATTAGCTTTTCAATGATACCAGTTTCACCTAAATCCGATATTAGGGTGAAAAGTTATCGCCATAATATTGAAGCACTGTCAAAGTTTCCCAAACTATGACTCGTAATATATCATTATGGGTCATTAGGAGGGAGTCGTAATTTAGGAAGTGAAGGCTGACTATGGATTTCAGACTAAGACTCAAGCCATAACACGTAGCCAAACCTTACGAGTTGTGATCTAATTCAATGGGACAGCTTCCAAACGTTATCAAGATGATTTCGAAGGGGTTTTTTGGTCTTTTCCCACTCTTTTAACCCAAAAACTACGTCGCTTCACCATCCAAACAATATTTATCAAGTGTAAATATTAATCCAACCTATCATATCTTAGAATTATTCATCACAGAGTAAAAAGAAGTGATTTCTTTCTCCCCAAAGCCAACTAGGATTCTTCAAGTTCAACCCCAAGAAATTTATTTATGGCTTCTACATTTAGGTATGTGGGGTATTTATCAATGGATTCCTTCCACCCATTAAGTCCCAAAAATCCCTTTTTGTTCAAGTATGAACTTTTATCCTCTTTCATGAAAATATCAATGTTAATGATTATTCATTCCATGTTTTTTTAGTAGTTTTAAAGTCAAGCCATGCAAATAAGTTTCCAATGTGAATTATATACATTATGTTAAATTTCAATCACCCATATCATGTTCAGTTAAAACCATGTTAACTTACCTATTCATTAATTAAACCATGTGATCATGTTGTCCTCATAAGTTTAACATAGTCTATTGCGCCAAAGTGCACACGAATGTGTACGAGGTCTCACCAAGTAGTAAACTTGCCCTTTAGAATCCTAGTATCCATCCCTCAGAGGCTTTTGTTAACAACTATTCAATTCAAGTTTAACTATTGAGATTAAACTAGCGCCAATGTAACCAAAAGAGTTTTGAAAGTTATAGCTAAAAGTAAAATTAAACAATGCATTAAAGTAAAGACTTTGGACAATCAATGGATGAAATCATGGGGTTAAAGCACTACGAACAATCATACTACGCTATTGAACCTTATTCATTAGATTAATTATCTTGGTTGTTGATTGGTAGGGTTTATTGTATGATTATGGTCTCCTGACCTCTAACCCTCTACCTAACTGGATATTACAACTACATCATTGAGTGGGGATGTAATAATCCATTTAGATGCATTAAGATTTCATTCTACAGATTAATTAAGCAAGATTTATAGGTATATCCCTATCCTAGTTGCTATTTCAAATTCCTTATTTCATAAAAGAACAAGAACCTTACTCTACTTATCCCCACAGTCTATCTTCCTATTTCCCCTCCCGAGTTCACAAGGTCAACAATATATGTGTTCTAAGGGTTGCAAATTCTTAAAATAGTAATAACAAGGATTAAAAAAAATATATGGTATACAATCCAAACAAACTCAATTTGTAGCAATCATAGTCATGTTCTTGGCTTTTACCACGAAATGGGGACGTTTAGCTGCTAATGGACATAACCATAATCCAATTTATTGAATACAGGATTACATATATTAAAAAGATAAATCAAAGAATAATAAAACCTAATTTTTGTGTTAAGAAGCCTCCAAAAGCTCCCAAAGATGTTCCAAATAGAATACAATGTGATTAAGGTCGTGTATTTATAGTGGGAGGGAAATTGGTGTGAAGGAGTAGATGGGGCGTCACCTCCCTTGGAACCCCAAACTGCTTGGGGAGCCGCAGGCTCTAGTACACAGCTCTAGAGGATGATCCACCTACTTTAGTTAGGGGGAGCCATGGGCTAATCTCCTGCCCTCACTTTAATTGGCATTTCGTGTCTATTCTTTTCTCAAGCCTTTCACCTTCTGTATCAAGCCTCATGGTGTCATTTCCACTTGATTTTCCACTTTTGTATCATCAAAATATCATTCAAATAAGGTCAAAAATCATCCTATAACATTAAATACCATAAATTAGAGCTAAAAACAACACAACATTCATAACGATGAACTAGAAACTTGAGCTAAGACTAGGTTTGCCCACTTTGATCTTTAACTTATTATTTTGACTCTTGGCTTGATTCAATTTACCCTTGGAAATTATAAACAAGTTTATCGACACATAATTACATAATAATACAATAAGGAACTCATTACACACATTAGAATCCATCAAGATCAACTAGAACGACACTTAGCTCAAGCTAGTAACACTAGTTTTCTCGTTTGAACTGTAAGTGACCAATTTAAGTACAAACTTGTATGAAAGACACCTTTAACATTGAAATCATCTACTTAAACACTTGTATGATTAATTATATCATCATTGAAACATAAATCACATGAATTGTCCTCAAAATAAGGCTAAATGAGCTAGGATAACGACTCTAAAGTTTATAAATACACCCAACATCACCACCCCACACATAAAGCCTTGTTTGTCCTCGAACAACTCTTTAATCTAAGAATCATAAGCTGAGGATTATCTACACTTCTACTACAAGTGAGGAACTCAAGCTAGTACTACAATGACTACATAGAATGCAAGTTTCTACACTAAGCATGCTACTTACACAATTGAAAGTTCAAGAACACTACTTCAAAACATCCTAGCCTCAAGAATTGACTGACCTAGTTAGCAAAATCATACATTTTGTTGAATCAAAGACATTATACAAATCATTTATTATCATAAAAAATGTGTCCTCACCATAAGAGAGTTACCCATAATCACTCATAGAAATGCAATTTATAACACAAAGGGTACAAGAATCAAGTTACACTCACTCTCATAAGGAATTCACAAGTTACTCATAATGAACCATAAGGTTGCCCTTAGTGTAGCACTCTACAAATATTAAAATGTTGAAGCATAGGATAAAATAGGTCCTTAAGGGTTGTAATCTATGGTAAGGGGTAGCTAGGAATTATTCTGGCTAGTAATTGTGACTATCTTCCCTAAGCACTTTAATACATCACACATGTTATTCAACTCATCTTTAATAACCAATTTACACCCCTTTTTCTACCCCATTCTTATGTTTTGCCCCATCTCATTAAGTTCATTCACATACACATGGTGGGAGTACTCTATGTACAACTTATTCAATTTGAACAAATTTTTATTCTTGTCATTACTCAACTCCACACCACAACACATATCATTTTTTTGAACACCAATAGCTATTACTTAGGGGCTTCAATATCACCTTTCCCTTCTTGAATTTCTATGTCCTTAACTTGATTAATTTCAAAAAAAGATCTTAGGAGCTTGGATCAAATTAAGGTAAAAAAAAAAGGGGATTGGGCTACATATGAGGCTACCAAAGAAAAGCTAAAGTCTCAATAGGGGTTAACTAGGATTATGCTAAAAAGAAGGTATAATAGATGCATATCAAAGAAATGTCTATATCATCTCCTAAACCCACAATCTTTATTTTGTTTTTCACACACATCAGGAAAGTTCTAGACATAACATGGAACGAGGAATATACAAACACCTCACACACACACACATGGCACAGGCTCAATTCTAGTAGCATCATCATCATACACTCTTAACCAAAAAATAGTATGAATTTAACATTAAGCCAATAAGTACAAGAGTCATAATCATGAGCCTAGGAGTCTCAAAAATAGTAATTCACACAATCAGCATGCTTTTTACCATAAAAAACACTTGCATCATGCAATCTCACATAGCACCAACATGAACATCTCACTTATTTCTAACACAAAACATCTCAAAATTACTTCTAAAAATGGGAACTTCCCCACCCCATACTTAAAAATCTACTTTGTCCTCAGAGTATACTTAAAAGTAGAGATAGAAATATTCTTTGAGGCCTCTTGGACTAGCTAGTAGTAGCTTTACACATCAAGGGGGTACGGGGACCCCACACTTAGTCTTCGCCATGCTCCTTAGCTCAGATTTGGGTACTCAGACTTCCCATCAACTTGTGACTCAACCAACAAAAACTAGTGAAGTAAAAACTAGAATAAAAAATATAAAAAATACCTTAACTTGGGTTCCTTCCCAATCAGTGCCTGATTTAGTATCGTAGTATACTTCAATCTCTATCTCAACCATATTTGTTCATCCTATTTCTCATACTACAATGTCACCTTCTTATTCATTTCTGACCCCTTGAGTATGAACTCTCAAGGTTAACAACTTTCTCAACTTTAGCCTTTTTAGGCTCATTAATCTCCATAATGTTGGGCTTAGGTAAATAAGGCTTGGGTTGCTCAATGAGGAAGTCTAAAGAGGTCTTTTGTGGAACAGACTCCACCACTCCACACTTATCCCCTTCAATCACAGTAATCATATACAAATCTTTATAATGGGATATTGTGTTGAGTGGTTTGTACACTTTAAAAAATTTCTCTTTATCATCCAACCTCATTGTGAGTGTGCCTTCTCTCACATCTATTAAATCTTCTCCCATTGCTAAAGATAGATATCCTAAGATGACGAGTACTCTTTCATCTGCCAGAAAATCTAAAACAATAGAGTCAACAGGAATAATAAACTTACCAACCTTGATGAGAACATCCTCTATGACTCCTTCAGGACAGGCTATGGTTCTATTTTCAAGTTGTAGTAATACAGAGCTCGATCTCGACTTCCCAAAGCCCAAAGTGTTGAACAAAGAGAGGGGCATCAAATTAATGCTTGCTTCTAAGTCACTAAGTGCATAGACCACCTCACTATTGCTAATTTGAATGGGGACAGAGAACTTCTCAGGATCTTTGAGCTTTTTAGGCATCTTCTGCATCCTCTACTCAAACTTTCTCAAATTTTCAGCAACTTGGTCAGACACTAGTGGGGGAATCAACTCTACATCTACCTTCTTAGTTTTCTTTAAAGGATCTTCATTCACCTCTTTATCACTCCTCAAAGTGATTGTCATTACTTATTTAGGATTTTTTATATCACTTGGAAAACCACCTTGAGGCCTGGTATTTTGTGCATGTCAGATTTGCCCCAATTATAACTCCAAACTCCTTGTAACCGTTTGCTGGATCTTTATATCCACAGCTAACTATGCTTGACTAGCTATAATTTGCTTCAACATCTCCTCAACAATGTTCATTTGAGTAGTAGACTAATTACTTTAGACTTGCGGTTGCTGAGACTGTTGTTGATGATTATTCCAGTAATGAATTGGGTGTTTACTCTGCCACTTAAGATTTTGGGCATTCCCGTAATTCTACCTTTGAGCATTGCCCATGAACATCACGAACTTAGGATTTGTAGCATATATAGCTGTTGAATGCCAACTGTTATCACAAACCGCACACCAACCGGTAGTCTATTGGATTGCATTAATTGTGGCTGCCAGTTGTGCAGCCCCCAACTTCATATTTCTTATCTAATTTTGCAATGCAGAAATTTGGGCAGATGTAGTAGTAAATTGGTCCACCTCCAGTACACCTACAACCTTTTTTTAGCATTTATTGAGTCTAAATACCACTCGGGATTCCCTTGTGCAATCCGGTTCAATGAAGTATAAAGCTCATTATATGTCAACTCCAATGCTTCACCACCTACAGCTAAATATAGCAAAATTTTTGTGTTATGGTCAAGTTCTCAACAAAAGTATGATTAATACCTTGTTGGACTGCTGATGATGCAGACAGTCCCAAAGAAGAGCTATGAACCACTCCCAAGCATGATACAAATTCTTATTTGGCTTCTGTTTGAAGTACATAATATCATTGTGAAGTCTGGCAGTCTTGCTAGATAGAAAGAATCGAATGAGGATTTCTTAGGCTAAGTCATCCCAGGTTATGATTAAATTTGCCAGCTCAGCATTCAACTATTTTTTTTACTTCCCCCAACATTGAAAAGGAGAATACTGTCAGCCTTACATAATAAGTTGACATACCCGTAAGGATGAATTTTGTCACTGATCTCCAAAAAGTGTTGTAGATTGACTTATGGATCTTCATGTGAAATCTCCATAAACTATCCACTGCTGATCAGCAATTGCACCATGTTCTATTTCAGCTCAAAATTTCCACCAGCAACTGGTTTCAAAAAATCGGAGATCAAATTTATCAGAAGTGGGATTGCTACTTCACGAACTATCCTACGGGCTAGTTTATCTTCAACCATGAGAGTAGGATCATCTTTTTCCTATTGAATTTGGAGGATATGGGTGTGAAGGATTGCTTCTCTCCTTCATTGATGGAAGCATTGCTCAGGTCCAGGGCTTGGTTTAACCAATTCCTTAACCCTTTCCAGCTTAATCATCTATAAACCTATTCCCTGCAAAATCAATCCCAAGACCAAGTGTAAAGAACCAAGGAAATCTAAAATGCAAAACTAAAAATAAAACAGTTTCAAAATTATAAGTCCCTAACAACGGCGCAAAAAACTTGTTACTCGCAAGTGCACACGCAAGTGTACTTGGTTTCACCAAGTAGTTAAATAGCCCTTTAGAAGACATGTATCAATCCCTCGGAGACTTGTGCTAACAACTATTCAATTCAAGTTTAACTATTGAGATTAAACTAGTTCCAATGTAACCAAAATAGTTTTAAAAGTTATAGTTAAAAGTAAAATTAAACAATGCGGTAAAGTTAAGACTTTGGACAATCAATGGATGACAGCCCGGGGATAAGTCACTATGAACAATCATACTATGATATTAAACCTCATTCGTTAGATTAATTATCTTAGTTGTTGATTTGTACAGTTTATCGTATGATCATGGTCTCCCTACCTCTAACCTTCTACCTAACTAGACATTATAACTACATCATTGAGCGGGGATGTAATAATCCATTTAGATGCATTAAGATTTCATCCTACATGTGAACAGATCAAGGCTTCTAGGTATATCCCTATTCTAATCACTAATTCAAATTCCTTATTTCATAAAAGAACAAAAACCTTAAACTACTTATCCCCACATTTGATTTTCCTATTCCCCCTCCAAAGTTCACAAGTCGATAATATATGTATTCTAAGGGTCGTTGATCCTTAATATAGTGATTAAAAGGATTAAAAAAACAAATATGATAAACAATCCAAACAAACTCAATTCATAGCAATCATAGTCATGTTCTTGGCTTTAACCCCAGAAAGAGGGCGTTGAGCCTCTAATGGACATAATTGTAATCTAATTCAATGAATACGTGATTAAATATATTAAAAAGGTAAATAAAATAATAATAAAACCCAATTTTCGTGTTAAGAAGCTTCCACAAGCTCATAAAAATGCTCCAAAGTGAATACAATGTGATGAAGGTCGTGTATTTATAGTAGGAGGGAAATTGGCCGTGAAGAAATAGATAGGGAGTCGCCTCCCTTGGACCCCCGTAATGCTTGGGGAATTATGGTATCTAGTCCACCACTCTGAAGGGGGATCCACCTGCTTTAGTCAATGGGAGTATAGAGCGCGCCGCAGGCTAATAGTCTGCCCTCACTGGAATTAGCATTTCGCGTCTACTCTTTTCTCAAGCCTTTCTCCTTCCGTATCAAGCTTCATGGTGTTGTTTAAATGTGTTTATCATCCAAATCAGGTAACCATGCATCCTATAACATTAAACACCATATATTAGTGCTCAAAACAACACAACATTCATAACGATAAACTAGAAACTCTAGCTAAGACTAGGCTAGCCTTCTTTGTTCTTTAACTTATTATTTTGACTCTTCCCTTAATTCAATTGACCCTTGGGAAATATAAACAAGTTTTTACCCATATAATTACAAAATTAAACCATAAGGAACTCATTACACACATTAGAATCCATCGCGATCAACTAGAACTTATAACGCTCAACTTACACATCAATTTAAGTGCAAGGTGCTTGTCGTCAATATATTTACCGAACTTTGGAGTCAGGATCGAATCCACGAGGAACAATGTGAGTGGCGATCAAATTAATTTGAAATGATAGATATAATTCAAATTCAAACAAATGGTACAAAAAGATAAAATAGGGGAGATAGGTTTCCGCACTAATATTTCTTTTTGGGGGTTTCTAGTATAAATTTGGGGCTATAAATAATTAGAGTGTTTACAATTAAGCACGGATCTTGGGATTATGCACTACTAAGAGAGTGACATGTGGGTGTTAATCATCAACATTAATTTAGTAAATCAAATATGAGTAGGCTTGGTTATGGATTTTGATGCTAGTCTTTCAACAAAACACCAAACTTTCACCCGTTGATTCTTTTGAATACCTAATAGGTGTGTTCAACAATTGGTAACCACAGTGTCAATCTAGGCATCCCTATTTCTAGGATGATACCTAAGGCATAGTTAACCTCATATTCACCCTTATGTCTAAGATAGTGAAAATTAGGTAACTATATACGTAATTGTCTATCATTGCTTTGGTCTCTACATCCCCCTTTCGAGTATGATATAGTTTCCTAAATTTAACCAAAACCCTTTTTTCGAAGATAGATTTGAACTTTCTAGAGCTTGGAGCTTTCACTTATCAAACCCATGTGGGTATTTGGTGCTTTCATCCATCAAATCCCCACCAAAATAGCATAACAATGATAAAACCCATAAACATGAACTACTAAATAGATGCTAACAATAACAACCCACACACACTTTAAATCCCTATTCACACATAACCCCAAGAGAGAGATTTAGATACATATAAGATAAATAAGCATAGATATATCCATAATCTCCACTGAAATGAATTGTTGAAGAATAAAGTGAATGTAACTTCAAACTTGGCTCTCCCACAATATCAACAATGGAAGTGAGAAAATGTTTCATTTAGAAAGTCTCCAATGTATTCTTCATCCAAAATTTATAGAATATTTTCTTCTCCAAAAAATAGAGGCTATGAACTATAAAAGGCTAAACCAAAAAATTGGGGAAAATAGAATTGTTTTTCAATAATAATAGGGTTTGATTTATTTTTGTCAAATTGGGATTATCAAATAAATTACAGCTTTTCCCTTAGGCTGAACTCGTCCACTAGGCAACGATTGTGCAGGTCTGGCTGCGGTTGCGGTTGCTGCTACGTGACTGCGGTTTATCTCTGTGACCATAATTAATTGACCATCCTTGGTTTTCACGACTGCTACCAGCAAATCGAGATTACGGTATCTGAGGTTCTTTTGTTTCAGGTCTTCAGCTGGACTTTCTTGCTCCCTTTTTGATCATTTTGAGATCCAATATACATCTTTCTATCCCTTTAACTCTATGCCTACAAGAAGTGGATATTAGTGCATCTAATCGCAGTTATGTCTCATTTATTCATCCATAACAAGGTAATGTGCATAAATAATGAGTGTGATTGAGTGGTAAAATCACCACTCATCAACACCCTCAACATAAAGCGTCTGTTTGTCCTTAAGAAACACTACCTATTATCATGAGCCACAATCATTTAAGCCCAACATTTATGCCTTAAAGATCACAATAACCTTAAATTTAATCACAACCACAAATAGCTCATTGCACATGAGAGAATCTAACTTTGCTACACCCCTCCTTATAAAATATAAAATCCAAGGCTCATAGGACTTCAAAGAGAGACCAAGAAACAAAAATCACTACTCTATAAGTCACTCCCTTTTTACCATAACTAAGCTATACTCTATTTGCCTCATTGTTGAAAGGTGACAAAATTACCCACCTCAACATTTTCATATGTCATCCTCATAAGAAATAGAATTCCTCACATCAAGCTACAAAAAATGCAACAAGGAATTTTAAGTGCACAAACTCTCTCTCTCTCTCTCAAAAGAAATCTCAATGCAACAAGTGTTAGACCATAGGCTTTCCTCTATTTTCAATCACCACTATAAAGAAAGTAAATGGTTAGAGATCTCAAAGGACTTTCTAAGCTTGTAATGTAGGTTTGGTAAGGGTAGAATATTGTCTGGGAACAACATGGCTACTCCCTTCTTTGAATGTCAATATCATACTTTTCAATATTTATTTTGACTATTGGCCACTCTTCTTTATTTTTCTCTCTTTTCTCCTACCTACAATTTACTTCCTTTGTTCACCACTTTTCTTTTATCTCTTTTTCTTGAACCTTTCATTCAATTCTATCCTTTATTTGATCCTTTCATTTACTAAACATTTTTGTATATCACTTAGGCACCTTGGCATTCTACTAACACTTCGTGGCCTCCAACTTCCTTCCATCAACTTTACCACCCCCAACTTAGGCTCTTAGCGTTAAATTGCATTTTAAGTTCAAGGAGGTTATAGGTCCAAAGAGGGATAAAAAGAATGGTTCACAGCTTGTAAAACATTTTCCAAAGAATGGTCCAAAGGCTCGAAGTGGGTAAATAGGGGTTACATTCATGTTTTGGTAGTATTTCTAGGATAAAGTGGCTTCGAAAATCACAAGGATGGCCTAAGATCATTTCTCCAACCTCATACAATCAAAACAACTTTGAGAGACCAACGGGGCAAGTTCTAGATAACACAAATATACATGATATGAATTCTAAATCTCACCACACATGGCATGCAAAATTCACCAAGGGAGCTCAAATATCCCTTTTACAAGACAAAATAAGAGTATTTATCATTATTTATAAGTCAACAAGATATGGAGCCATAAAAAGAGAAAAAAATCTGTTACAGAGTTTCTCACATCCATGCCTTTGATTTTGAAAAATTTTGGATAAAGGGGGTTGTTTGTTTTGCATTAGCACCACACTCAATTTGCTAAACTATGGCTAAAACCAAAGCCTTATTCTCACATTTAGGCTCAAAATAGGAAAGCTAACCATATGGCTAATCAGATTTCACCAATGGTATAAGAAGTGACCCCTATTTGTACAAAATAAAATGCCACAGGTACTAAGACTTCCCTTGCATTCCTTACATTTGCACTATGGGTACTTAGAATTTCCCTGCATCTATGCCACAAACCCAAACACGATACTTTACCCTTAAGAATGTCATTACTCATTATATCCTAGGGAAAATCTAATCATGCATCAAAAAGATCAAAATTAAATTAAATTACAACAATACTAAAAATAAAATAAAAGCATGATAATCCATAAAATGTGGGCACCATCAGAGTACCCAAAAATATAGCATCTCAAAACAAAATAAAAATAGTTTCCAAAGTGTTATCCTACCATAACATAAGAAAAAGAAATATCCCGCAATACATCACCTAAATAATACAGATCCAGGTGCACCCCTATATAAAAATAATACAGTGTCCCCACTGCATGTGTAAGAAAGCAAGAGTAAGAGGGTCTCTCTATATCTGTATCAAGAGCTATCTTTCTATGCTGGCTCAGAAACATCACTACCCTATCATCAACTGACCACTCTATAGGTTCCTCATCCTTACTATCTAATCTCGGTGAAGGTATTAGATGCTTAGGTTTGAGCTCCTTGAAGATGCCTTTTACCCTTTTTCACTGTTTTCTAATAAATTTATCTCTCTTTTTACCATATTTTTATGTGCGTCTTTGAGGTTTCTGTGAGAAGAAACCAAGGCTAAATAAGCTCTCTCCAAATAGGCAATATTGGCTCTCTGCTTCTCTTGCTCTTTTTTGTAACTCTCATAGTCTGACTGGGATACGTATAAGTAATGAGTAGTGGAGGACTCTCCTGTTCCTTGAGGCATTCAGGATAATATTTCCCTCACCCCCTATATCTAAACATATATATCATCAGAGGCAGTGGTTGATGAAGGTCTGCTAGAGTTTGTGACCTCTTGGACTGATTTTCCTGAGTCTATCTTCCTCTTATTACTCTGACCTAGTGCGCCCTCACCTCAAAATTTGAGTGGATATATGAGGGATATAGGTAATACCCAAGTGTCCATGTCATACTTCTCCACTCCTACTATTCTACATAATTCAATAATAAGGGAAGGAAGGAGAAGATGAGTACCTCCCTAGTTCTTGAAGTACCACCACTCGAAGAGAGAAATCTCACCTATATTCAAAGCAATGCCAGATAAGATACATGCTACCATCAAGGATCTTATTTTATGACAATACTCATGTGAGTGCATGGTAAGACTCTATTGCAATTGATTTTCAGCCATGGCGGGCTTCATCCTTGAAGTCCTTTATCAAAATATCTCACTTGGTGGTGGCCCATAGGACTTATTTTCCAGGACATAATATATCAACTATCCAAGTCCCTAGCTCGTATGCCTTGGCATGAAACTCCCCGATATCAGCATTTGGAAGCTCGTACACTACATTAATTTGCTCTGCTCCAAAGCGCACCTATTTACCGTAAATTTTTATTACAGAGTTTGCGAGGAAGATTACGCAAAGGTTTGCATAGAACTCACACACCCATTGCTCATTAGCAAGACATAGTTCAGGAGAAAAATACATCCACCTAGTTGAAATAAGCCTAGCATGGAATTCTAGGAACTTCTCTTCCACCTTGTCTGGGTTGATGCCCCTTTTAGGGAGTAGCTTTGTTCTTGTGGAAGCTTGTGTCCTACTGGTGCTGGCATTCTATGGACATGAATTGGGTGTCATCAAAGTTTTCCATTTTAGATTAACTTAGAACCTGTAAACAATGCACTTAAGGGTAATACTAGAATTATAAAATGAAACCCATGCTAGAACAAATAGATAAGCTTATGTGGTAGTGTTACAGAAGGTTTCGAGGACAGCTAAGGGTCTACATAAATTTTGATGTCTGCCAGAACCAGCCCTCAAGTATGAAAATCATGGGTTTTGACCGTGATTACGGTGATATGACCGTGGTCATTGGGACCACGATCATAGTACCTGAAATCGAGTTGACAATTTCTGCACATTAATTTGAAATGCAATTTTAACCCTAATCTCTTGTTTTGACTAGGGATAACAGTATTATAATTCAAGAATTTCAAGCCTAGAGTGAGTGATCATAACCCCGAACTTAAAGAATTGAATAATGATTTCATAAGGGATTTTTGATCGTACACATGGTGTATGCTTCAATTTAAGAGGTTTAAGGCTTAATTTTTGGGTACTTGGAACTTCCCCAATAGTGTTACACTAACTAAAATAGCTAACTGCACTACAATGACATTAAAGAATAAATTTAGTAGCACAAAATTATTTCAGGACCTTTTTATACAGTACGAGTTCAAAGCATGCAATTATATAAAAATTGCGGGAGTTGAGACAACTTACCAAGTTAGATAATGCTATTAGAATGATATGACACTTGGATATTCAATGTAATGCCAAAAATTGGATAGGATTTTGAGAGAAATTGATAGAGAGATATGGGAAAATGGGTATATAAATCATCTTTTCAATTTAATTGATCGTGGTCGCTTTTGCGGTCCCAGTATCACGATTGCAGTCATCCAGCTTCTGCGATTATGGTGGCACAGATCACGGTCATGATAACTGAGACCAAACAACCTAGTTTTCTGCATTTCCTTTTCAGTCTGAACTTGACAATTTCACAGATTTCTTTCTCAACTTCGATTAAAATGCCTCGTGGAACC
This sequence comes from Capsicum annuum, assembly GCF_002878395.1. Lineage (NCBI taxonomy): Eukaryota > Viridiplantae > Streptophyta > Magnoliopsida > Solanales > Solanaceae > Capsicum > Capsicum annuum. Next base: position 68,071,033 of record NC_061122.1, on the reverse strand, counting down.
ACATTATAGGGATTATGCATGCAGAAAATAAAAAAAATCCACCCTAGCATGCGTAAATAAAAGAATATATGCCACTTTTTATGGCATGATGGGTTGCCTCCCATCAAGCACTTAATTTAACATCGCAGCACGACGCCTCCACTCCTTCCTTTTATGTCTCCACTTAAAAAATTTGAATGTCCATCCTAACTTTTGCTCAATATGCAATAAGCGAAAGAGGGACAAAAAATCTAAATCTTCCAAGATGAAACTTAGAAGAGGTGGTAAAATGGCAAGCAAGCTTCGATCTCACAATTTTGAAGACTTGAACCTTTTACCCAACTTCACATCAATCTTCTCGATTAGCTCTGTGGGTAAAAGTGTGTTCATCAATAGGCCATTCTGTGTACTTTGGAAGTTTAGCATCTTGTCCTTTTATGGATGGGGTTCCATGTGTTCCTTTGAAATAGCAATCTCTAAAATACAAGAGTCAGACACTGCCTCCCCATAATCCTCCATTTGTTTAAAGGGATGGATCCTCATCACATCCTCTATCCTAAATGTTGAAAAGTGGGTTGAATGAGGTCCAACCCCTAATTTTGAGTTATCCTCCTCCAAAGCATATTCACCCTTAAATGAGCAAGAGTCATCATAAGAGGTTTTTTTATTCTTCTCTTGACTCTAAGCTCATTTCTTTTGTTTTGCCTTCTTCTTCCTCATATGAGCCAGATAGTTGGAAAGCCGCCGAGGATTCTTTGCTACCAGGCTCATCATCATAGCTTGGTTTCTCTTTTTGACATTCTTCCTCTTGGGAAATGGGCATGGTAATGATAGTTTTAAGATGTTTTTCTTCTCCTATTATCGCCTTCTTGACAGTTGTCCATTCTTGATGGATGTGTTCTAGTCCCTCCCCTATTTCTTCTAGCCAATCTAAAATGGCTTGTAACCTTGGGTTATAGGTATTGGAATCGATACCTTTCTATTGATTCTTCTCTTCATAATACCTACCAAACTCATAAGAAGAACTAGCACCTCAGTTAGTATAATATGGGGAAGGGGCACGTGGACAATCACTCTATTGTCCATCTCGACAACTACATAAAAAGCACCTATACTCGCTATAGGATTTAGATGGTGAATCCATCTCTTCCAGGGAACATAGTCACAATCTCTCATGAAGTATGGTACATCAGAATATGGGCATGGATCATCAAGATTGGACTTTCAACTACCAACATCATATTTGTTGAAAGATGTCATAGAGGAAAGCAAAATAAAATAAAAATCTACCTACAAAATAAAATTACAAAAAAATATATACAATCTTGAATTTAAGCAAGTAACTAAGATTCCAAACTAACTTAATATGCCGAATTGTTCCCCGAAAATGGCGCCAATTTTTATAACGCTTAACTTACACATCAATTTAAGTGCAAGGTGGTCGTCATCAATATATTTACTCAACTTTGGAGTCGGGGTTGAATCCACGAGGAACAATGTGAGTTGCGATCAAATTAATTTGAAATTATAGATACAAGTTAAATTTAAACAAATTATACAAAAAGATAAAATAGGGGAGATAGGTTGCTACACTAATATTTCTTTTTGGGTTTTTCTAGTATAAATTCAGGGCTACGAATAATAGAGTTGTAAAAATTAAGCACGGATCTTGGGATTATGCACTACTAAGGTAGTGACATATGGGTTTTAATCATCAACATCAATTTAGTAAATCAAATATGGGTAGGCTTGGTTATGGATTTTGATGCTAGTCTTTTGACAAAACACTAAACTTTCACCCATAGAATCTTTCGAATACCTAATAGGTGTGTTCAACAATTGGTAACCACAACCTCAATCTAGGCATCTCTATTTCTAGGATGATACTCATGGCATAGTTAACCTCACATTCACCCTTATGTCTAAGATAGTTGAAATTTAGCAAACTACACACATAATTAACTATCATTGCTTTGGTATCCACATCCCTCTTTCAAGGATGATATAGATTCCTAAAGTTCGCCTAATACCCTTCTTTCGAAGATAGCTTTGAACTTTTTAGAGCTTAGAGCTTTCACTTATCAAACCCATGTGGATATTTAGGTCTTTCACCCAAAAAATCCCCACCAAAATAGCATAGAAATGATAAAACCCATAAATATGAACTACCAAATAAATGCTAACAATAACAACCCATACACACTTTAAACCCCCATTCACACATAACCCCAAGAGGCAGAATAGCTACACATAAGATAAATAAGCATAGATATACCCATAAACTCCATTGAAATAAATTGTTGAAGAATTAAGTGAATGCTACGTCAAACTTGGCTCTCCTACAATATCAACAATGGAAGTGAGAAAATCTTCCACTTAGAAAGTCTATAATGCATTCTTCACCCAAAATTTAAACGATATTTTCTTCTCCAAATAATGGAGGCTATGAACTACAAAAAGCTATACCTAAAAAATTGGGTAAGATGGAATTACTGTTCAATAATTATAGGGTTTGAGTCATTTTTGTCAAATTGGAATCAGCATTTGCTATTATAGTTTTTCCCTTGGGCTGAACTCGTCCACTAGGCCATGATCGTGAAGGCTTGGCTGTAACTGCAGCTATGGAATTGTGGTTTACCTCTGCAACCGCGATTAATTGATTATCCTTCACTAGTGTGACCGCAGTTACTAGCTCACAACCACGATACCTGAGGCTCTTCTATTTTAGGTCTTCAGTTGCACTTTCTTACTTTTTTTTTGATTATTTTGAGCTCCAATTCATATCCTTCCAACCCTTAACTTTATGCCTGCAAGAAGTGGATATTCGTGCATCTAATTGCAATTATGTCTCATTTATTCATCCATAAAAAGGTAATGTGCATAAAGAATAAGTGTGATTGAGTGGTAAACTCACCACTCATGAAATGACACCTAGCTCAAGCTAGTAACACTAGTTTTCTCGTTTGAACTCTAAGTGACCAATTTTAGTATAAACTTGTTTGAAAGACACCTTTCAACATTATAATCACATACTTAAACACTTAGATGCTTAATTATATCATCAATCACACATAAATCACATGAATTTCCCAAAAAACAAAGCTAAACAAGCTAGGATAGTGAATCTAAAGTGTATAAATACACCCAACATCATAGTCCCATACTCACGACCATGGATTCCATCAATTAGGGATATATTCTATGTTTTGGATCTCTGAATCATGAATTCCCCTATTGTGTTTTAAAAGATGTTATAGAATTTGAAGTGTTATTCAGTGATGGAGGGTTATGAACACCTGATACCTATTTCATTACACAAGTTTTAGATTTTCAAATTCCAAGTTATTTAGGCCATGTTTATTTTATTACATTCAAATTAAAAATGGACAATCAATTTTTTAGAATACCATGTTGAGCAAATTAGTTATTAGAACATGTACTAGTATGTGTTTCCCATGTCAGTTCAATTAGGAGTATAGCTTAGGACTGAGCGAATGTAGGAATGGCGGCTTTACCATTACCTTAGTCAAAGTTGTTAGTAGAAATCCCTAAGTTCCAAAACTACATATCTAGCATAGGTTATTGTAATACCCTATATTTCTACCTAGCTTAAATTATCCCAAAAATGTTAAAGACTTACTTTAAAAGATGAATCCACTTTTATACATATGTTATTTTCAATATTTTGACTTATTATTATGTAGGAAAATGAATAAGCTTTTTGTAGATATCAAATTTGCCCAAATCCGACACCCGAGCAAAGAGTTAAAGCTATTTTAGTAAGACAGTGTGCCACCTGAGCCATCAACGCATCACGGAGCATACCACAATGGCAATCGTCAAAATCCAGTGGGCCTCTGGATTATAGCACATCATGCCAAGGCTCAAATCTAGAGTAGTCAATTTCCATTGTTTCAGCATGATACCACTGTGTCGCGGTAAGATTCTAGGTCTCATCCAGCATTGCAACATAATTTCACCACATCGCGTCGTCAACCCAATTCCTAGTTGGCAATTTCCAGTGGCACGATGTGATAGCACCGTGTCATGCTAGGTGCCTAAATTGGGTTCTTAGTGATGAAAAATAAAAACTTTTTAAGGGTAATTAGGTCTTTTTCCATGACCCAGATCAGCCTTTAACCATGAAATTATGCCCTAAAAACCCAACTATATCTCTTTTCCTCACTTTATCTTAGGAACAAAATCATTCTCCCTTAACAGGAAAAATCCCTAGCTCAAGAAATCAAAGCCAATTCTAGAAATTTTTCCAAGAATTTTAAGAATTTAGATTTCCAGGTATGTATAGTGTTGATTCATGGGTCCGTTTCACCCATGAAGCTCAAGAATCTCTTTTCAAAATTCAAAGATTTTGTATTTATGAATGTTCATGATTTAGTTGAATTGAAATTCATATTCATATTATTGTTGGGTTTCTATTCATGTTTCAACTTACATGTTCCAATGATTGATCCTAGTATGTGATGTTTTGCATAATATTCATGAAAAAACCTTCAATTTGCAAGTTGAATTATTTAGCCATGATAATTTGATTTATTGATTATTATATAACCAAAGCATGCTCCCCATGTGTTTGACAAATACCTATGCAAAGAAAATAGTGCCTTCATAGCATGTTATTATGAAATCCCCATTCATTTGCAAGTTAGTGCAAGTAAAGTGTTTGATGAAATGTCTTAGTCAATGAATTATAGTTATATGTAGCCATTGTTGTGCTTTCTAGCTTGTGCTATGATTTACTTTTATGCTATTGAGTCTTGGGGATATTAAATACCTAATAATTTAGTTGTGTGCCTAGAGCTAGTGTCATGTTTTCACGACACTCTCAGTCAAGCCATGATCAGTAGAATTCAGTCAATCATGTAACTCAGGAAAACTCAGTAAACTCAGTATCAGTCCATTTCTATTTAGTAATCTCAGTAATCTCAGGAATCTCAGTGATCTCAGTGAGTTATTGTGTCTCAGTAGTATTCAGCTCAGGCCTTAGTGAACTCAATCAACTAGCAGAACTCAATAGCATTCTGTCAGTTAACAGAATTTAATAGTATTCCATCACTCAAAAAAATCCAGTGAACTTAGTTCAATCTAGTTAATCAGCAACAAATCAGTCCAGTCTAGTATGAACTAGGAAATCAGTTCTATGCCTATTTAGTTGGGAGTAGGATTCAGCACTAAGTGAACCCAGGGATGAGGACACACACTGTCAGCTAGTAGAGGGTATGATCCTTAGTAGTAATCCCTGCGTTCCAGAACTACATAGCCAGTGTAGGATGAGATGTACCCCTACGAGTCTATGGACTATACATCTCATTTGAGTTTTCCTTATAGGAGGGGTCGACGGAAAAGCTCCCTGTCAGAGAGGGTTTACTCACAGTTCGTCTTTACCTGTGGCACGGTACCGATGCCCTTTTAGCTGGGGTTACAGGTTGGACACCACCAGTTCAGATTCGAGGAATATTGATTAGATAATTACCTCCTACTGTTTCAGTTTCAGATTTAGTATCAATAATAGAACTCAGTTCACTTCTATAGATATTAGTACTATCAGATACATTTACTCACCTCAATACGAAACTCAAATGGTTCCATCAAAATTAGGACTGTCAGATACAATCATCCAGCTCAATCGAGAACTCAGATAGTTCTACAGATTTAGGACTGTCAGGTACAGTCACCCAGTCCAGTAAGGAACTCAGATAGTTTTTTAGTATCAATATACTCAGTTATTACTTATCAGTAATATAGTAATAGTAACCTCAGATATCGTTTACCTGTAAACTCTATAATTCATATCATCAATAGACTCAGTTATTCTGTTTCCCAATAGTAGTAAACTCAGATGTCAGTACATCAGTATTCAGTATTGTCATGACCCTAGTCCTAGTTTATGTATTCATGCATGTATTTCTCACGTGTTCGTGTTCATGTCATCAGTCAATTATTATTGTTCATGCATATAAACCCTTGCATTCATCCTACCTTACTTTCATACTAGTATATTCAATTGAACTGATGTATTTGCACTATGATATTTTATACCATAGGTTTAGAAGCATGAGCTCCCGAGTATCCTTAGTAGATCAAACATTCAGCAGCCAGACTAGCAGTGAGTCTTCATCATTCGAGGATAGCATGCTAATTTTATTACCTTATTATTTAAGTAGTTTGGAGTTATTTGGGGACATGTCCCATCAACTTCATAGATTTTAAAAAATTTAGAGGCCTTTAGACTACAGCATATTTCAGACAGTTTATTTCAGTTTTGGTGTTGTGATACCCCATTACAAACATTGTTTTATATTCATTATTAGTTTAGTTTTGAACCTTATGGCCTTATAGATTATATTCCACATATTTATAGTATATTATTCAGTGCTCAGTTATAGATATCAGTCATGTGTTAGCTTGTGATCCTTTGGGGTTATGAGCATCGTGTAACGTTTTGGGTACCAGATTTGAGGCGTTATAGTTATGAGAGGTCACTGGTCAGTTTGGGCTTGACTTCCTCTCAGGGGTCCCCCGTCAGTTTAGGTTTGACTTTGTTGTCCTATGGGACATCATCTTTGTGGATCCACACTACCAGTGTTAGTATATGTGGCAAGGTATTGACACTCTTCTAACTGGGGCAGGTTAGACCCTGATTAGCTCAAATTAGGGCATGTCGGTTAAATGGTAGCTCCTACATTCTCTATCCAATAATCAGATTATATAAGCTCAGGTTTTCATGATCGATTCTTCAGTTTATCAATTATTTAGTTTTTTAGTTTCATAAATTATTTCAGTACATATTTATGTTTGTTCTTGCATTATTTTACAATGTTCATGCATTCATGCTCAGTATTCATACATGATCCTCAATACAATTTTGAAACCTATTCAGCTTTAATTTAAGAATTACATATGTCATTCATGTTTCTACTACTTTCCATCATACAAAAAATATTTTTCGCTCATGATTTAGAAATTTCACAATGTCTTACAGCTTTTACATACAACTATGATTTAAATGCATATTTCAGCAAATAACTTTTGCCCTCTATTTGAAAGCATACATTAAGTATTTTCATGATTTATGCATGTCTCACATACTCAGTACATTCCAAAGTACTGGCCACATATATGTATTTATGGCTAAATTCCTTCATAATATCGGTACCAGATGTAGCCCACACAAGGGTCAGATAGTTCTCAACATCCAGCCAGCAGGTAATGAGTTCTCTTATTTCGAGGACTCGAGTCAGTTGCAGTTCTTGTGTTATTTCCATTATTCTTATGTATTGGTACAGGATAGTTGTGGGTTACGTCTTGAATACCTATAGTCAGTATAGTAAAGGCTTCATAGATGGTCAGTAATATTCAGTATTTGTAATTTAAGTTTCTCTCTTTCTTAGATTTCAATATTGTAAACTTTGATCAGTTATGTATTGAAACATCTTATTTCATGTAGATTATACTTTTGCTCAGTTATTTAGCATTCATATTTATATTAAATCAGTTACTTGAGTAGTATTCCATTACATAGGTTATCTTGGAATCACTTGTAGTTCTAAGCACCGTGTTACAACCAAGGGTAGTCTCAGGTCGGTACAATAAACCTTATAAGAACTTATCCTAAATGCTCAAGATAAGCTTCAAATGCATCACCCACTTCTAAAAATTCATCCATGAATACTTCCATTGTGCATTTCACTATATCCCAAAAATATTGACAACATGCACCTTTAAAAAGTGGAGGGAGCATTACATAGCTCAAAAGTCATGATTTTGAAAGCAAATATACCATACAGATATGTGAAAGTAGTATTCTCTTAGTTTTTGGTAGTTATGGATATTTGGTGTACCTAAAATACCCATTATGAAAACAATACCAACCTTACCCTACCAAATGATCTACTATCTGATCCATGAAAAGCATAGGGAAATGGTCTTTTTACATCCAGAAGTTGATTTTCCAATAACCCATCATACTCTCCAACCTGTAAGCAGCCTAACAGGGATAAGTACATTATTCTCATAGGGAACTACTATCATTCCTCCCTTCTTGGGAAGACATTGCATTACTCTCACCCAATATATTTCTGATATTGAATACAGCACACCTATTTCAATCCATTTAGTGATCTCTTTCTTAACCACTTCTTGAATTAAAGGATTCAACCTGCTTTAATGTTCCACACATGGCAGATATTCGAGCTCTAGCTTGATTTTATAAGTTTAAATACCAGGAGGGATCCCTATAATGTCGGCTATTATCCATCTAGTATCCTTTATAAATTTCTTCAATACCAATTTCAAAGCCTCAACTTTCCACACCAATAAGTCTGGTGATATAAGTATGAGCAAAGTATTATTTTTCCTTAAGAATACATAGAGAAGATTAGGAGGGAGCACCATTAATTTAAGTTGTTGGGGCTTCATTATTGATGGCTTGGCAGGAGGACTCTCCTAATTCTTTTAATCAAGGTAAAGCTTTAACGAGTTCTTGTTGTATAAGCCAAGGATGGTAAAAAAAGCTACAACTTCATTATAGTTTTAAGCATATTTACTCTCGTAGTTCTATAATACCGCCTCTAGTGGCTAACTTATAAATTCACCTTTATTGCATCGAAAAACTTATCATCAATCACTAAGAGCACTTGTAAGTCTCTAGTTTGCTTCATGGACTCACATAAACTAATGCTGAGTTTATCACTATTGACCTAAAATATCTACTCATAGCACTCCACATTAATACTTCTCTTTGATAGCTAAGAAAATCCTACCAAGAATAACTGGTACCTCAAATTCAATGTCATAATCTAGAATAATAAAATAGGTAGGGAATATAAATCAATAAACTTAAACAAGCACATCATAGAGGACTCGTATTGGTCTCTTTATGGATTGATCCACCATTAAAAGCATCATAATGGAGGCCTTGAGAGTTCTCAATCCTAACTATCTTCAATATGGACAATGGCATCAAATTTATGCTCACTCCTAGACCACACATGGCTTTACCAAATTGCTAAACACCAATGGCACAAGGAATGGTAAATGCCCCAAATTTTTTTTCTTCACCACCATGTTACTAGATATCATCGCACCATAATTATATGGTACTTCAATCATTTCAAAATCCGTAACCCTCATTTTTGTTAGCATGTCCTTCATAAATGTAGTATAACAAGGAATTTTGAGCAATGGCTCTACCAATGGGATATTCACAAACAAATTGCTAAATTTATAGTGAACTTTTTTAAAATTAGTATCATCCTCCTTATTATTGAATCTTTGTGGGAATGGGGGTATCTTAATTTTTGACTTTGAAGAAACTAGGCTTTCTTTTGGTTTAGAAATACTTTCATTGGACACTTGTTGTTTCTACTCATTATCAACCATAGTTTTATATTCTCAGTTTTTCAATATTTGACTCTTTGGGAATAGGAATTTATTCATTCATTTTTCCAATTCTTTTTCTCTTTACACATGCTTGCTCTTTAAGAGGTAACCTTTTTTCTATCATGAGGTAGGACATATCTTCCATGGTCATGCTCCTTATCCCTTCAATCTTGATCTTTCTCATGTTCTTTATCCCTCTAATATCTATCTTGATCCTTCCAACCTTGATTCACTCATTGCCTTTGATTAGGTAGGTTACTAACCCCTATTTGATTCGATAAAAAATGGATCCCTTCATCAAGTGAATATACATCATCATCCTTATAAGATCTATCTCCTCTTTAATATACAACATTAACCATTTTGGGCGTTGACCCCATAAAGGTCTTTATTAAGAGATCCATTTATGTCATAATATTGGCTATATTTTTGTCTCTCTCTTTATCCTTTTTCCTTTATTCTTGGCTAACATAAGATACAGAGAGAGCCTGTATGGTCACCTTGGCATATCAAGTGTTCCAAGCCTAATTTTTCATCATCATTTGTTTCACCAAGCCTGTAACAACTCCAAAAATTTGATTTATCAAAGACCCACCAGCCAAATCATCTTTCATTATCCTGTTCAAAGAATTAAAAGATCAATAGATAATTTAGAGAAACATATTTTATGGTATCTTATGGTTGGGACAATAAAGTAACTTTCTCTTAAATCAGAACCACGCCTTATGTAAGGATTCAAAACTTATTTGGTGAAAGTTTTTTATTTTATTTTTAATTTGAAGTATATGAGATGGATGAAAGAATCTATCCAGAAATGCCTCCATCAACTCAACACATAAAGTAATGGATCCTTTGGGAAACTCTCTTAACCAAGTCATCACTTCTCCTATCAAAGATAATGGGACCAATCACAATCAGATGGATTCTTGGGGAGTTTAAATCATAGAATGGCTCCAACCTACCACACTTATCAAAGAAAGAAGAAAAATCAACCATTTTTAAGAGAGTTCCTTAGTTCCTAATGAGAGGTTCATATCATATCTTAGAGCCCAAAATTTTATTTCCATGGGGTTTATTTATCATTTAATTTGGGTTAAGGATTCTAACTTAAAGGGTCTTTCTTTATAATCCATTTTTGTGGTTAGGAAATTTCCTAAGGTTTTCCTTGATAATCTTCCTAGTCTCTCCCAATAGGGAAATTGATTTTGGGATTGATCTTATTTTGAACACTCAACCTATATCCATCTCTCCTTATAGAATGGCTTTAGCTGAGTTCAAGAAGATTAAGAAGCAGTTGAAGGATCTTTTTAAAAAGGGTTTTATCCACCCTAGTGTGTGTCTATGGGGTGATCCCATTATCTTCATGCATAATAAGCATGGTTCTCTTTGAATATGTATTGATTACCATCAGGTTAATAAGGTGACAGTAAAGAATAATCTTCATTCTAGCTATCATTAGTTAAAGATTTAGGAGGAGGATATCCCTTAGACTACCTTTAGTACTTGATATGTACATTTTGAGTTCTTAGTCATGTCTTTTGGATTGAACATTGACCCAATAATATTTATGGATCTCATGAATTGTTATTCCATTAGTTTTTTTATTTATTTGTGGATGTGTTTATAGAATATATTTTTGTATATTTGATGAGTAAGTTGGATCATTCCAATCACCTCCATGTTGTTTTGAAGACACTAAAGGATTAGCAATTGTATACTAAGTTTTATAAGTGTGAGTTTTGGTTTAATGTTGTTACTTTTAAGGTCATATTGTTTCTTAGTAGATCCACAGAAGGTTGCGGTGGTTAAAAAGTGGCCTAGAACCATGACTCCAACTAATAGTTAGAGCTTCTTGGTTTTAGTGTGTTATTATAGGAGGTTTGTATAGAGATTTTCATTGATTTCACCTTTGACTAAGTTAACTCAGAAGAAGGTGAATTTTCTATTGTTTGATGCTTGTGAGGGGATTTTTGAGAAGCTAAAAGATAAATTAACTTTTACTCTAATTTTGACCCTACCCGAGGGTAGTGATGGATTTGTGATTTATTGTGTTGCATCTAGTGTATGACTTGGTTGTGTGTTGATGAAACATTGTAAAGTGGTAGCATATGCTTTTAGGCAGTTGAAAATTTAGGAGAGAAATTATCTAACTCTTAATTTAGAGTTGCTGGTTGTGGTGTTCACATTGAAGATTTGGTGGCACTATCGTTATGGGATTCATGTTGAGATCTATTTAGATTAGAAGAGCCTACAGTATGTGTTCACTTAGAAGGTGTTAAATCTCATTCAAAAGAAATGGCTTGAGTTGCTAAAGAATTATGACATGAGTCTCCACTATCACCTGAGTAAAGCTAATATGGTTGTTGATTCTCTTAATAATTTATCTATGGGGTGCTTTCTTATGTGGAAGAGAAGAAGCGGGGTTTGGTAATGGATATTTACCATTTAGCTAATAATAGAGTTCTTCTCATAGATTCTGAGGATGGTGGTGTGTTTGTATAATAGCTGGCGAGGTCATCTCTCGGTGCTGAGAAGGAGGTGATATCTTTTGGGATTGATGGTGATAGTATCTTAAGGTACCAAGGGAAGTTGTATTTTCCTAATGTAGATGGGTTGTGAGTTCAAATTTTGATCGAAGCTCATAAGTCGCATTATTTAGTTCATCCTGGTTTGATGAAGATGTATAATAATTTTAAGGATATCTATTGGTGGAATAGCATGGAGAGGGATGTAGCTGATTTTTTAGCCAAGTGCATTGTGTGTCAACAAGTAAAAGTGGAGCACTTGAGACCTAGTGAGTTGTCTTAAGAAACTATGTTGCCTGTGTGGAAATAGGAAGTGATAAATATGGATTGCATTATCGGTTTTTAACATTCTCAAAATCTATTTGATTCTATTTGGGTCATCATGGATATGTTGACTAAGTGTTCTCACTTATTTTTGGTGAGGACTAATTATTTTGTTGAGGATTATGCAAGGTTGTTTATTTAGGAGGTCATAAAGTTGCATGGTGCTCTAGTTTCCATTATTTCTAATAGTGGTACTTAATTCTTTTCTCATTTTTGGTGATTATTTCAGTGAGGTTTGGGGACTAAGGTGATACATAGTACCTCATTCCATTTGCAGATGGATGGACAAGCAGAAAGCACCATTCAAATATTAGAGGTTATGCTTTGAGTATGTGTTATTGATTTTTGTATTAGCTGGGTTGACCATTTTTCTCTTGTATAGTTTGCATAAAATAATAGTTATCACTTTAGAAATGGTATTGCTTTATTTTAGGTATTGCACGGCATGAGGCATAGATCTCCTATCGGATGGTTTAAAGTTGGAAAGGTGGGTTATTTGGTCCTGATTTAGTTCATCATGCAATGGAGAAGGTAAAGGTGATTTGAGATAGTCTTAGGACTGCCCGAAGTTGCCAAAAGTCCTATGCGGTGAGGTGAAGAAAGTTAGATTTTGATATGGGTGATTGGATGTTCTTAAAGGTGTCTCCAGGGAAGAAGGGGAAGCTTAGTCCCTATTATGTTGGTCTGTATTTGACTTCAAAAAGAGTAAGAAGTGTTGCTCATGAGTTAGAATTTCTAGCAAGTTTGAGTTTTATTCACCCTGCGTTTCGTGTGTCCATGTTGAGAAAATGCATGAGTGGTCCATCCTTAGTGGTGCCTATTAAGGATGTTGGTGTCTCGGATTCCCTGTCTTACGAAGAGGTCCCGGTAGAGATCTTTGAGTGTCAAGTTTATAGGTTTCAGACTAAAGATGTGTTATTGGTGAAGGTCTTTTGGAGGAATCATAAAGTGGAAGAAGACACTTGGGAAGCGAAAGAGGATATGAAAGCTAAGTATCCATTTATATTACATGTAATGGATGAAGAATCTTGAGTACGAATTCCATTCTTTCTTGTTATTATCCAGGTTTTTCCTTTGATTCTGATGTATTATTGTAATTCTCATGTGAAACGTGTCCCAGCTCATCATTCGAGGATGAATGATCCTATGGGGAAAAGTGAACACCCTTAAATTTTAAGCAATTTATTTTTGGCCTTATAGTTCTTAGAATATTGATTTTTACCCAAATTATGTTTAGGGATGTTAAAACGGTAACCCAGAAGACTTTCAAAATTTTTGGATGGGGTTCGAGGTGACTTCAGACCTCGAAGGCAGCAAGCTTCCACAATATTAGTGTGTCGTGGAGGTTATTGTGGAGACTAACCTTTGTGAAATCAAGGCTATATTCCATGATATGGTCCATGGCATGGAGGTCAGACCTCCACGATAAGGTTTGTCCCATGGACCCGTGTATTTTCTGTGATAGCTTTTTTTTTAAATACGATGAGGGACAATGTATTATTTTCACTTAGAATGATCCTTAAGAATTATATAAGCCAATTCTCATCAATCTTCATTATTCTAAGGACATTATTTTCACTCTCAATCATTCTCTCTCAAAATCCTCTTTTCAACTCAAGGCTGGGGCTAAAGAAGATGATCATCTCGAGTCCTAAGGGAATTATTTTCTTCAAATTTCTAGGCAATTAAGGCATGTATCTCTTTTCCTTGAATTTATTTTTATTAGTGTCATGAAATTGATTATTATTCATAATTTTAATAATGGGTTGAGGTTTGTGGATGTGTTGGTTTAAATGCTTTCCCATGGTTTATACAATAATTATGAATAATTTATGATTTTGGAACATTGTGGAATGCATGGGAATGGTAATAAAATGGAGGGGTCATAGTTAATCCCTAATTTGATGATTTTTGCTTTGGTATATGGTTTGTAAATAATGTATCCTTAACCTATTTGTGAAATTGTCAATGAATATGATTTTTTCACCAAGGTTGGTTTGCTTACTTGTACTAATGCATTGCTATAAAAATGATTGGTTTGGTCTACTTTCTTAAAACTAATTCATGACATAAATGGTTAAATGGTTAAATGGTTAAATGGTTAAGGCTGGTTTTGAAAACCTTGTAGGGTATGAAGGAATCCCCAAATGATTTATAGTAATGAAGTCTGTGGGGTACGAAGGAATCCCCTAAGTGTTAGCGTAATGACATTGATTGCAAGCTATAGTCGGTATGACGATACCACTTAATAATGTCTTTATGACTGAATCCTGGAATTTGGTAAATGGGTTATGTGCTAAATATTTTAATTGGGCTTAAAGAGGGTTGTGTAGCTAGTTGTGAAGGTGTGAGACCGAAGGACTGATATTGGAAGCATATGTTTGCTAACATGAGGATTGGCATATGCTTTTGGGGTACGAAGGATCCCCCATATTGTGAAAATTTCCTTTTATATCAGTCGAGGTCATAAAAATCTCCAAAGTCAAAGACGAGTTGTGAACACTTCTATTGATTAAGTTTTAGTGAACATTTCATCTTGGGTCTACTTTTAACGACAACTACTCCTTGTAGAGAATAAGTTACATGCACTACTATATATCAAAAGAAATATCTTATAATCTTCTTTCCAATGCCTTCGGTTTCGCCTTAATCTAATATTAGAGTAAAAAATTAGACCCATTTTACTCTAGTATGTCATCCTATCAACAAAGTGATGACCTGAGTTTATGGGCTATCACCTATATGACGACTTATCAGACCAAGTCGTCAGCCTTAGGCAAAAAATCATCAATTCCAGCGTCTAAGTGATGACCTGGGGTGACAGGCCATCACCTAAGTGACAACTTATCAGCCCAAGTCATCACCAATGACCAGACATGATCAAACTCACCTTTAAACAGTTTTGAAGGGGTATTTTGGTCTTTTCCCTCACCTCCGACGACTTAAATCACAAATAAAGCCCTATTAAGTGATAAAATATTGGTTTCTCATCACTTATAATCCTCTCCACTCTCAAGAAC
The DNA here is from genome assembly GCF_002878395.1 of Capsicum annuum. Taxonomy (NCBI): domain Eukaryota; kingdom Viridiplantae; phylum Streptophyta; class Magnoliopsida; order Solanales; family Solanaceae; genus Capsicum; species Capsicum annuum. The sequence continues at coordinate 68,055,786 of NC_061122.1, read as the reverse complement.
AAGAAAATTAGGGTTTCTTCTCAAGATCATCTCCCAAGAACAAGATTCAAGCCCTCCTTCAATAAAACCAAGAAATTGTAATTCCCAATCCAAGAACGTTCAAGAAAAGTCAATTCTCTTTTAAGATTAAAGCTCTAAGGTATGTTAGATATTAATCCATGGGTCCTTTTTACCCATGGAGTCCAAGAATCCGTCTTTTATGTTTTAACTCATGAAATTACATGTTTATAATGATTTATCTCCTTGAAGCTTTTATGAATTTTTATTTTACATGATGTTTACAATCTATTTTCATTGAAAGCAACCCTTATTACATATTTTATGAATTATGTCCATGAACTTTCATGAATTTTGAATTGTATATCACATTTACAATAAATTGTTATTTTTATTAAACCCTACATGTTTTGAATGGTGTTTTCCGCTGATTTAAGCCTTAATTGGTGATTTATTATCAAAATCATACTTGTACCACATGTTTGGAAAGTTCTCATATGGAAAACCTCATATTGATTATCTAAGAAAATCAATTCCTAACCAATGTGGAATCAAGGGACAATGCAATATTGGAGTTTTGGATGAGAGACATGTATTTATAAGGTTAGAAGCATTGAAAGATTACATTCAATTGTTATCGAGAGAAGCCTTCTATATCAGTATGACTGGGAGATATTGGCATATGAGGACGCTAAAGTGGGATCCACGGTTTAAACCTGATGTGAAAACTACAATTGCAGTAGCATGGATTTCTTTCCCAGAATTGCCTCTTGATTTTTTTGCAAAAGATGCAATTTTTTCCATTGCATCAGCAGTAGGGAATCCACTCACTGTAGACCTGACAATAAAGAATCACACAAGACCAAGTTGTGCACGAGTTAAAGTGGAGGTGGATTTAGTTATAGAATTACTACAAAGAATAAGAATAAATGAAGAGAATGATACAACAGGTGAGATCAAGTCAAAATGGGTATAGATTCAGTATGACTATATGCCCAAGTATTGTAAAGATTGTTGTTTACAAGGTCATGATGTTGATACTTTCTGGACTGCTCATCAGAACTATTTGAGAAGCAAAAAGATGAAAAGAAGAAGATGGAAGAAAATGCGGATGACAGTGATAAGAATCAACAAAGGAATAGCCAGGACAACCAGGATACAGTCAAAGAAAACATTGAAAATCAACATTGGATGAGGAGGAAAAATAAATATAGAAGAGATAAATATGGCAAAATAAATATAGAAGAGATAAATATGGCCATATACTTGGTGAAGTGGAGGAAAACAAGCATAAGGAGGTGGAATATCCAATTTATTTAGGGTATTGGAGGAGCAGGTTAATAAGGTTATACACAATAGTGAAGGAATTCAGGCAAACAAAATTAATGACAAAGTAGATAAGGACAAACTCAGTACAAAAGAATAGGTCAATGAAATATTTGGCAAAAGCAAAGAAGAAATAAATGATGGACAACAATCAACAGAAAAGCATCAAACAATAGAAATAATATATAACAAAGAGGAACAAAAGGAAGAGTTGTTAATAGAAGCAGTGTAGAATGACAACACTGATGCAATAAATTAGCAGAAGTGCAATCAAAAGGAACAACAGGGTACAGATGATACGCAGTTGCAGGTATGTAATGCAGAAGCCATTGAAGTGTTGGTGCTGGAGGGGATCTCACCCTTGGCAATAAAATCATGAAGTGTGGTTGAAGCATGTAACAAGGATAAAGAAGACTTGGATGTGATGTAATGGATGATAATATAGATTAAATAGCTAGCGAAGCTGACTTAGCTCCAAAGCAAGTTGTAGCCTTGAAGGCTAAACAAAAGAAGACAAAGAAAAGGAATAATAGTACAAGTTAAGCAGCTATGAATACAAGGATCCAGTCATCCAAGTTTAAATCATTATAAATGCACTAATATGGAACATAGGGTCAGTTAACATTCAATAGGCCTTCAATAGATTAATTACAATGCACAGGAGATTTAAATTCTATTTCATAGGGATTATGTAACCCTTTCAGGTTAAACTAAAAATAGAAGATTACAGGAGAATATTAGGATTGAAACATGCTTTAGTGAATGCTTCAGGTAAAATTTGGGCATTTATTCATGAAGATATGGAAGTGACAGTTTTGAAGGATGAAGAGCAGCAATTATCAGTAAACTTACATAGTGTTGATCTGTCAGTGATAGTTACTGTAATACTCCAGGAAATTTTTCGTTGAAATTTTGTGCGTAAACGTGTTGGGTTCTATCTTCTAGAATGAATTGTAAATTTTACATGATAAATGTCTTATATTATGACCCACCATAGCGTAGAGTATTGAATCATCTTTCCAACGATATGTGGATCATCTAAAACGGATACCCGAGCGACGAGTTATGAACATTCCGATCGAACCGTGAATAGTAGTGAACAGTAAAACGTGCAGGATAAAGTACTGAGGCCTGGCATATTTTTTCTCCAACTTTAAAGGATCATAACTCCTTGTAAATAATGATCTAGGTAATCTACTATATATCAAAGGAAAGCTCTATGATTCCTCTTTCCAATCAAATTGGTTTCATTCAATTTCTCTATCGAAGCAAAACGTTATGAACGATCAACTTTAGCCTACCAAAAGTGGATTTTTAGGTCAACTTTAAATGATTATAACTCCTCGTACACAAAGATCTAGGTGAGATGCTATATATAAACGAAAATATATGAGAGTCCTCTTTCTGATTAAATTGGTTTCATCCAATTTGGATATCGGAGTAAAACATTATGGTTGATCTACTTTAGACTATCAAAACAGTCCAACAAAGGACAGATTTAATAATTTTTTTATTTTGAGGGGCATTTTGGTCATTTCCCCTCACCCAAAATCTGTCCAAACCCTATATTAAAGCCTATGAGAAGCATTGTATGTTATATTTCATCAAACCCCCTCAAAAAGAAAACCCTAAGCTCCTACATCAAACTTCAAGAACCTCCAAAGCTCACCATTAATGCTGGAAATTTATTCAAGATTCCAAGTTCCTAGTTCAAGAACTCTAAGAACCATCATTCAAAGGCACGATTAACATCTCAAAAATGAGTATCGATCTAAAGTTCATCATTCAAGGTATGTGGGGTTTTTCAACCAGAACTCTCTTCGTTCTTGTGCCCAAAAGTAATTTTCTTTACAAAGGCATAATTTTTATTTGATTCTTATGAATTTGAAGCATGAACACATGTATTATGATGATTATTATGAAATCTTGATGTTTATAATTTTGAAAGATGAATTTACATGTGTGGTGATATAAAGCTTGAATCTTGAACGATATTTATCATTATTTTGATATTTGGGTCGTCAATCTCCATTGAAAATTATGTATTTTTTTAGAAAGTGTGTGCTATAAGCACGTTGATGTTGAATATTTGAGATATTTTGAATGATTTGAACATTTGGTCTTAATGGAGTTGTTTTGAACTCGAGTGTGAAAGAAATCTACAACGTGGTTGATTTTGATAGATGAGAAGCATGATGGCTCCCGATGTATATTTATATATTACTAAAATTATTTTGTTGTGGATTGTCTTTGAAATTATTTGAGCTAAGTCTGGGAGAAATCTTTAGCACCGAGTGGGAGGTATAAAGTGACCTTACTTTCCTAGAACTACCTGCCCCCGTAGGAGTGAGCCTAAGGCTAGTTTATATAGTGATCACTAGTTTGTGTGGATTTGATATAGATAGTCCTACTCCTATGGCAAGGATAGGACGGCTCTCCCCAACGTGGGTTGTACGTTGGACTCTCTGTAGCTCACATGGTTTAAGTCGGTTATAGGATCTCCCAGTGTGTGTGTGTTTCCTTGTGTCTATGGTGAATGGTGAAGTGATTTGAAAGTGGAATTGTGAAAGTTATTCTTTCAAAAGATTTAAATGATATTTACATTATGAGAATTGATATTCTTGATGAACTGAAAGTGACTGACAAATTATATTATGACTCACATGTGTTATTATACTTATTTCATCCTCTCATGATTATGATGATTTTCTTTGGGCTATGTGAGTCTTTCATACATCCTGCATATTTCTTATAAATATTTATGATGATAATGTTTGTACAACTTCATACACCCCCATATACTCGGTTTCTTTCCATGGTACTAACCCACATCTTCGAATGTGGGCTGCATTTTCTCAAAATATAGGTTCAGGTACTCAGTTCCAGATTCGACAGTGATTCTTTGGGCACGCTATTCTACATCCTCTGTTGTGGTGAGTCCTCATGTTCTGAGGACGTGATGTCATATGTTGGTTTCACGGAATTGTTTACATTTGATAATTGAGTATGAGTCAGTTGGGGCATGTCTTAATAGGTCATTGGTTTTATTGATTTTCTTAGAGTCTTGTCAGACTAGTATAGATGTTGGGACTTGACTAATAAGTAGTATTTTGTTATCTTTCTGAAATTCTTTTATTTTTGGATGATGATTACTCTGTTGATATTTGAGGGTTATTTATAGAAACTCTATCGATTTGTGTTGAACTGAATGAAAATGACTCAAAGGGTTAGCTTGGGGCTACTCGTAGCCTCAAGCAATGTGTGACGCTCCAGGACCCATTTTCTGGGGTGTTACAAACTTGGTATCAGAGCCTAGGGTTTTAAGGTGTCCTAGGGAGTCTGACAAGCTGCGTTAAGTAAAGTCTTGATCATCGGTGTGTAGCATGTCACATCTATGAGCAAGAGGCTACAAGATGTTTTAGGAAAAAGTGTGATTCTTTCTTTCAGAAGTCTATTGTGCTTAAAGTATCTCTCTCTGCTATTAATTTGTGCTCTCCTCTTTCAGTTTCTGGGTACATCCGTGTTTGAGTGGTCTAGGAATTCTGTGTCACCCAAGAGTCATTTTATCTCTTACCTCAAAGCTAGAAAGTTTATTTCCAAGGGGTGTATTTACCATTTGGTTAGAGTCAAAGACACTAAGTCTGAGACTCCAACTCTCCAGTCTGTTAACGTTGTCAATGAGTTTTCTGATGTCTTTTTGGATGATCTCGCAGAGATACCTCCTGATAGAGAGATAGAGTTTAGGATTGATCTTTTTCTCGAAACTCAGTCCATTTCTATTCCTCCTTACTGCATGGCCCCTGCAGAACTTAAGGAGTTGAAAGAGCAACTTAAAGATCTACTAGATAAGGGTTTAATAAGGCCTAGTATTTCTCTTTGGGGTTCTCCTGTGTTGTTTATGAGAAAGAAAGATGGCTCTTTGCGTATGTACATTGATTACCACCAACTGAATAAAGTCATCGTAAAAAATAAGTACCCCCTTTTGAGAATAGATAATTTGTTTAACCAATTGCAAGGTACAAGTTATTTCTCAAAGATAGACCTTCGTTCTGGCTATCATCAACTCAAAGTTAGGGAGTGTGACATCCCGAAAACCACTTTTCAAACTCGTTATGGCCATTTTGAGTTTCTTGTTATGTTTTTCAGGTTAGCTAATGCCCCAGCAGCTTTCATGAACATCATGAATCGAGTGTTTAGATCATATCTGGATATGTTTGTCTTAGTGTTCATCGATGATATACTGGTGTACTCTCGTAGTGAGGATGAATATTCTGATCATCTCTAAACTCTCTTGCAAAACCTTAGAGATCACAAGTTATTTTCCAAGTTCAGTAAGTATGAGTTTTGGCTAAGGTCAGTTGCTTTTTTGGGTCATACCATTTCTTCTGAGGGTATTAGAGTTGATCCCCAAAACACCGAAGCTGTTAGAAATTAGCCTAGACCTATTTCTCTGACTGATATCCAAAGTTTCTTGGGATTAGCTTGCTATTACCGCTATTTTGTTGAGGGTTTCTTCTCTATATCATCTCCTATGACTCGGTTGACCCAAAAGAAAGTGAAGTTCTTGAGGTACGAATCTTGTGAGAAGAGTTTTAAGGAGTTGAAGACTCGACTCACTTCAGCCCCTATTTTGACTTTGCCTGATAGTGTTGATGGTTTTGTGGTGTACTGTGATGCTTCAAGAGTTGGTTTGGGTTGCGTACTGATGCAGAAGGGTAAGGTGATAGCTTATGCTTCTAGATAGTTGAAACCCCATGAGAAAAATTACCCCACCCATGACCTTGAGTTGGCTGCTATTGTGTTTGCTTTTAAAATCTGGAGACACTATTTGTATGGTGTCCATGTTTATGTTTTCACTGATCATAAGAGTCCGCAGTATGTGTTTACCCAGAGACAATTAAATCTTAGGCAGAGACGATGGTTAGAATTATTAAAGGACTATCATATAAGTGTGATGTACCATCCAGGCAAGGCCAATGTTGTGGCGGATGCCCTAAGTAGAGTGTCCATGGGTAGTGTTTCGCATGTGGTAGAAGGTAAGAAAGAGTTGGCTCGTGATGTACATCATTTGGCTAGATTGGGGGTTAGGTTGTTTGACTCTGCTGAAGGTAGTATAGGGGTTCAGAGTAGTTTTGAATCCTCCTTGGTTTCGAAAATAAAGGAAAAGCAATACTTAGATGCTAGTTTGGTCAAACTGAAGGAGTCAGTCAAGGACCAAAAATGAGTGGTTTTCTCGCAGGGGGAGATAGTGTGTTGAGATTGCAGGGTAGATTGTGTGTCCCAAATATTAATGATCTGACACAGAGGATTATGGCTGAAGAGCATGGGGTGCGATATTCTATTCATCCGGTGCCACCAAGATGTACCGAGACTTGCGGGAAATCTATTGGTGAAGTGGCATAAAGAAAGATATAGCAGCAGTTGTAGCTAAGTGTGCAACATACCAACAAGTTAAGGTTGAACACCAAAGACCTGGTGGTATGATGCAAGAGTTTATTATTCCCACCTGGAAGTGGGAAGAGATAAATATAGACTTTGTAATTGGTTTACCTCCTTCCCGATGCCATCATGATTCTATTTGGGTTGTGGTTGATAGGTTGACAAAGTCTGCTTATTTCTTGCCTGTTCATGCTTCATATACTACTGAGGATTATGCTAGATTGTATATCCAAGAGCTAGTCAGACTGCATGGAGTTCCCTTGTCTATCATTTTGGATAGGGGTACTCAATTTACTTCATAATTTTGGAAAGCTTTTCAAAAGGGTCTTGTACCCAAGTGCTTTTGAGTTCTGCTTTTCATCCACAGACTGATGGTCAGGCTGAGCGGACCATCCAGACCTTAGAGGATATGTTGAGAGCTTTATGCACTTGACTTTAAGGGAAGTTGGGATGATCACTTACCGTTCATAAAGTTTGCTTACAATAACATTTCCACTCTAGTATTGGCATGGCTCCGTTTGAAGCCTTATATGGGAGGAAGTGTAGATCATTTATAGGTTGGTTCGAGATGGGTGAAGCAGCTATGAGTTGTCCTGATTCGGTATTTGAGGCTACGGAAAAATTTAAGTTGATTGGGGAAAGGTTGAAAACTGTGCAGAGTCGTCAGAAGTCATATGCAGATGTTAGAAGGAGAAACCTTGAGTTTGAAGTTGGTAACCTAGTGTATCTAAAAATTTCACCCATGAGGGGGGTGAAGAGATTTGGAAAGAAGGGGAAGCTTAGTACCTGTTTTGTTGGTCCTTACAAAATTCTTAGCCGTGTTGCTAAGGTAGCTTATGAAGTTGAGTTGCCTTTCGAGTTGTCCTCTGTTCATCCAATATTCCATGTCTCTATGCTTAGAAAGCATATTAGCAATGTTGTGGTAGTGGATTCCTCTGTGAGTGCTAACATTCAAGAAAATCTTTCTTTTGATGAGATTCCTGTTGAGATTCTTGATTTCTGTGTCCGAAGACTAAGGAACAAAGAAGTTCCCTTGGTCAAGGAATTGTGGCGAAACCAATCTGTTGAGGATGCAACTTGGGGAGCTGAGGTGGATATGCGATCCAAGTAACCGCACCAATTTTCCGTGAACTCTGATCAAGCCGAAGGTACCGTTATTTCCTAAATCATGCACTTTTGATAAAAGTTGCAGTAGTTCAGCTGTCATTTATTATGTGTTCAGCTGTAGTTTCTTGAATTTATTCATTCTATGTTGCATTCGCAGTGAGAAACGATGTGGTGATGAGTCTAACAAATAGTTTCAGCAGTATGCTCTGTTTCCTATCTAATCATGGCATGTCTAGCATCATTCGAGGATGAATGTTTCCAAGGGGGATGATGTAATACCTCGGGAAATTTTGTGCGTAAACGTTTTGGGTTCTATCTTCTAGAATGAATAATAAATTTTTGGTGCGAAATGTCTTAGATTATGACACACCATTGCGCAGAGTATCAAATAAGCCTTCCAATGATATGTGGATCATCCAAAATGGACACTCGAGCGAAGAGTTATAAACATTTCGATCGAACCGTGAATAGTAGTGAACAGTAAAACATGCAGGAAAAAGTACTGAGGCCTAGCGTACTTTTGTTCCAACTTTAAACGATCATAACTCCTTGTACATAATGATCTGGGTGATCTACTTTATATTAACGGAAAGCTTTGCGGGTCCTCTTTCCAATGAAAGTGGTTTCATCCAATTTATCTATTGGAGCAAAAAGTTATGGTCGATCTACTTAACCCTATCAAAAGCAAATTTTTGGGTCAACTTCAAACAATCATAACTCTTTGTACACAATGATCTGAGTGAGATACTATATATCAACGGAAATATATGAGAGTCCTCTTTCTAATGAAATTAGTTTCATCAAATTTGGATATTATAGCAAAACGTTATGGTTGATGTACTTCAGACTATCAAAACAGTCCACCAAAGGATAGATTTGAGAATTTTTTAACTTTTAGGAGCGTTTTCGTCATTCCCCCTCACCCAAAATCCGTCCAAACCCTATATTAAAGCCTATTAGAAGTATTATATATTATATTTCATCAAACCCTCTATAAAGGAAAACCCTAAGCTCCTACATCTAACTTCAAGAACCTCCAAAGTTCACCATTAATTCTGTATATTTATTCGAGATTCCAAGTTCCTAGTTCAAGAACTCCAAGAACCATCATTCAAAGGAACGATTAACATCTCAAAAATGAGTATCGATATAAAGTTCATCATTCAAAGTATGTGGGATTTTTCAACAAGAACACTCTTTCGTTCTTGTGCCCAAAAGTAATTTTCTTTTCAAAGGCATGATTTTTATTTGATTTTTATGAATTTGAAGCATCAACCTATCTCTTATGATGATTATTATGAAAACTTGATGTTTATGATTTTGAAAGATGAATTTACATGTGTAGTGATATAAAGCATGAATCCTGAACGATATGTATCATGATTTTGATATTTGGGTCATGAATCCCCATTGGAAATGGTGTTTTTTTTAGAAAGTATGTGTTATAAGCACGTTGATGTTGAATATTTGAGATATTTTGAATGATTTGACCTTTTGGTCTTAATGGAGTTATTTTAAACTCGAGTGTGAAAAAAATCCACAACGTGGTTGATTTTGATAGATGGGAAGCATGAGGGCTCCAGATGTATATTTATATATTACAGTAATTGTTTTGTTGTGGATTGTCTTTGAAATGATTTGAGCTAATTCTGGGAGAAATCTTTAGCACCGAGTGGGAGGTATAATACGACCTTACTTCCCTAGAACTACGTGCCCCCATAGGAGTAAGTCTGAGGCTGATTTATATAGTGATCACTAGTTTGTGTGGATTTGATATCGATAGTCCTACTCCGATGGAAAGGATAGGACGGCTCTCCCCAACATTAGTTGTATGTTGGACTCCATGTAGCTCACATGTTTTATGTCGGTTATAAGATCGACCAGTGCGTGTGTGTTTCCTTGTGTCTATGCTGAATAGTGAAGGGATTTGAAAGTGGAATTGTGAAAGCTATTCTTTCGAAAGATTTAAATGATATTTACATTATGAGAATTGATATTCTTGATAAATTGAAATTGATTGACAAATTATATGATGACTCACATGTGTTATTGTACTTATTTCATCCTCTCATGATTATGATGATTTTCTTCGAGCTATGTGAGTCTTTCATATATCCTGCATATTTATTATAAATATTTATGATAATATTGTTTATACAACTGCATATAACCCCATATACTCTGTTCCTCTCCATGGTACTGACCCACATCTTCGGATGTGGGCTATATTTTCTTGGAATGCAGGTTCAGGTGCTCAGTTCTAGGTTCAACAGTATTTTTCGGGCACGCTATTCTACATCCTCTGTTGTGGTGAGTCCTCATGTTTCGAGGACGTGATGTCTGATATTGGTTTCACAAAATTGTTTACATTTGATAACTGAGTATAAGTTAGTTGGGGCATGTCTCAACGGCTCGTTGGTTTTATTGATTTTCTTAGAGGCTTGTCAGACTAGTATAGATGTTTGGAGTTGACTAATAAGTCGTATTTTGTTATCTTTTTGACATTCTTTTATTCTTGGATGATGATTACTCTATTGATATTTGAGGGTTATTTATGAAAACCTCATTGATTTGTGTTGAACTTAATGAAAATGGCTCAAAGGGTTATCTTGGGGCTACTCGTTGCCTCAAGCACCGTGTGACGCTCCGGGAATTATTTTTCGAGGCATTACAGTTACTATGGTATATGCTAAGTGTAATGCCAATGAAAGACAAGTTTTATGGGACTCCTTAGTAGATATGGCGGATACATATCAAAGTCCATGGCTAATAGGGGGAGATTTCAATGTGATAAGGCATGAAGAGGAAAAATTGGGGGGCTTACCAGTTACAATTAATAAAACAAAAGAGTTTAATCAGTGTATTAGTATGTGAAATATGGAAGAACCTCTTTTTAAAGGGAGTAAATACACCTAGTGGAATAGGAGAACTGATGAGGGGTGCATATTTAAAAGCCTTGACAGAATTTTGTTTAATGACAGGTTACAGAGTGTATTTCAGGTAATGGAGATTGAACATCTACGAAGCAGTGGATCAGACCATGCTCCTTTATTCTTACAGTGCAGAGGGGAAAAAGAGCAGATAATCAAATCTTTTAGATTCCTAAATCTATGGTTAAAGTAAGAGTCTTGTTTGAAGATCATCACGAACAACTAGAAAATAGAGATGACAGGAGATCATTTCATAGTGTTTCATCAAAAACTTAAAAACACTATCTGCTTTGACAAGGTGGGGAAAGGACATTTTTGTTATTATATTCTAGGAAATTGCAACTCTGAAAGATATTATCAAGGTAAAAGAAAAGCAATTTGAAGAAAATCCAAGTGGAGCTAATAGAGAGCAGTTGTTTAAAGCACATGCAGAGTCAAATATTCAGCTAAAAAGGGAAGAAGAATACTGGAGATAGAAGGCTAGGTATGTATGCTTTAAATATGGTAAAAGTAATACCAAATTCTTTCACACTAGAGTAAAAGAAAGAAGGAATAAGCTCAAGATCAAAAGAATACAAAATGAAGAAAGAGATTGGGTGGAGGAAGCAAGTGAGATTGCAGGATTAGCAGTCACTTTTTTTCAAAAATAGTTCAACAATGAAGGAGATCCAGAAGATTTTTCAATGATTGATCAATTGCCTACTGTGGTAACTAAAGAACATAACACTAAAATAATGAAAATACCCATAAAAGAGGCGGTTAGATCTGCTATAATCGGCCTAAATAGGAATAGTATTGGGGCACCTGATGGAATGACTGGATCATTTTATCAAGATGCATGGGATATCATCAAGATGGATATTCAGAATATGGTGGTAGCCTTCTTCTGTGGCCATACTTTGCCAAGATTCATCACACATACCAACTTGGTATTATTACCAAAAAAATTGGTGGTGAATTTATTTTTAGATTTAAGACCCATTTCATTGAGCATTTTTGTTAAAAAGATATTATCAAGAATATTTCATGAGAGGATAAAGAGTCTACTTCTTCAACTAATCTCACCAGAGCAGGCTGGTTTTGTACAAGGTAGAAGTATTGCTGAGAATGTGTTGATTGTATAAGAAATTGTCTCATAAATTAGAAAAAAAAGGAAAGCCACCTAATATAGTCTTGAAATTGGATATGATGAAGGCTGATGATAGGATGGAATGGTTATTCTTAACAAAGGTATTGAGGAAGATGAGTTTTTCTGAAATGTTAACTGATATGGCGTTCAGGTTATTGGAAAACAATTAGTACTCCATACTATTAAATGGGAAGCCTAAGGAATTATTCAAGTATTCAAGAGGATTAAATCAAGGTGATCCTTTCTCACCTTCTTTGTTTATCATTTCTGCTGAAGTTCTATTAGTAAACATGAAGAAGCTTATGTTATCTAAGGAATTCAGGTTGTTTGGAATGCCAAGAGGAAGTCCTAAACTGTATCACTAAGCTTTTGTTGATGAAATGATCATATTATGCAAAGCTGAAATTAGAACTTTACAGATGGTATCCTCAACATTGGAAGGATATGAAGCTGTATTAGGCCAGAAAATCAGCAAAGGGAAGAGTACATTATATATGCATAAAGGAGTGTCAAATGAAACTGTGGTGATGGCAGAAGTAACTACAGGTATACTAATAGGAGAATTTCCTTTTAATTACCTGGGCTGTCCAATTTTCTACATGAGGAAGAAGAGGGATTACTATCAACAATTGATGAAGAAGATAGCAAACAAATTGTAGGTCTGGAAGGGGAAATTGTTATCTTATGGTAGGAGAGTAGTGTTGATCCAACATGTACTACAAAGCATACCAATCCACTGTCTTTCAGTAATGAATCCACCCCTTAATGTGTTGAATACATTACAAAAGGCTCTAGCTCAGTTTTTCTAGAGCAGCAGAATTGGTGAAAGACGTAAACATTGGGTGAGATGGCAAAAGGTGTGTTTACCAAAGAATAAAGGGGGACTAGGGTTTAGAAAATTGACAGATATATCTATGGCTCTTTTCTATAAATTATGGTAGAATTTTAGGACAAAAAAGTCCATGTGGAGTGAGTACATGTATAACAAATATTGTAAAAAGAAGCATCCATCAATAGTTGCGTGGAGAACAGGAGCAAGTAGTTCACAAGTGGGGAAGAAAATGTTGGTAGCAAGAGACTTAGTGGAGCATCTTATAGTATGGCAGATGAGGAGTGGTAATGCAGATATATGGTTAGATAATTAGACTAGTCAAGGTGAACTATATTCTTTCATAGAAGACAACTATGAGCTTAGTGATAAATATAAGCAGGTAAAAGAGTTAGTAAAGGGGGGAAGATGGAATGATCAAACACTTATAAGATTGTTCAAACCAGACATGGCTGAACATATCATGGATAAAGTTAGACCTCTAACAGCAAAGGGAAATGATGTACCAATTTGATCTTTGGATGCTTAAGGAGTTTTTACAGTGATATCCGTTTGGCATTATATCAGAGATAAAGGAAAAATCAGTGATACATACAAGTGTATATGGGTAAAAGGATTGCCCTTTAAGATTGCTTTTTTATGTGGAGGTTGTGAAAGAGAAAAATTCATGTGGATAATAATGTTAGAAGGTGGGGATTGGAAGGTCCATCAAAATATTGGTGTTGTGATGATCCTGCATTGGGAACAATAACTCATGTTTTCAGGAGGTGTTTTTATTCTAACAGGACATGGTCCTACTTTTCTTCTTTTGCAGGAATACCTATTCAAGGATTAACTTTGAGGAACATTGTAATTACATGGTGGAAGTAAAGAGATAAGAGAAGAGAACAACCTTATTTTTAGGCCTTACCTAGTTTTATACTCTGGGAGATTTGGTAGAGGAGAAATAAGAAGAAACATGATAATAAGAATACAGCTGCTCTAAGACTCATTCATAATATAACAAGGAATGTCAGATTGTTACTAAAGGTCAGAAAACCAAATAATGAGTTCTCTATGGAATGGCCACAGATATTGGAGGAGTTTGACATAATTAAATGCAAAATAAAAGTCACAACAGTGGATGGGAGATGCCAGAACAAGGATGGGTCAAATACAATATAGATGGAGCCTTTAGAAGAGTACAGAGAAAGAGTTCTTATACATATTGCCTGAGAGATAATAAAGGGGATATTATATATGCTCGTACAGAAACACATACACATGCAGACAGTTTGCAAGAAGAAGCAAATGCAATACTTCAAGCAGCTAAACATTGCAGGCATATATAATTTGACAAAGTCATATTTAAAATGGATTCACTCCTAATGTAGAAGATTCTAATAGGAAGCTGGCAAAGTCCATAGAGTATAGCAAGTATAGTTTCCAAAATTAAATAGCATTTGTAGGAAAAAAAAGTAATTTATTAGTATATATACAGAGAATGTAACAAGTTAGTAGACTATCTTGCTAATTTAGCTATAGATTTAGGAGCAGTCATTTACACTAACTTTTATCAGTTGCATCAAAGATGTAAGGCAATTGTTAATAGTGATAAATGTCAAAGTCCCTATTTAAGGATTACACCAGCTCAAGGATAAAGGGCAAACAGAGGCCAAGACAGGGTAGTAATATTACATTTCATAGTAGCACAAAGGAAGAACAGAAAGAAGAGAATACATCAAATAGTTGTTTCCCTCAAAGCCAACAGAAAGGAGTCACAGTTATAGGGGAGAATCTAGCCTCTTTCCTTGCAGATCTGATCAGTAATGAAGACGATGTTAGAGTACATGAGCAGCAAGTAAACAAATGTATAGGATACACTAACTTACTTGAAGTTTTATTCATTAACTTGAACACATCATTCCAACTTGGAAAATAGAGATAAATTGGAAAAATCAATCGAATAGAGTTTAGATTAGAAGAAAGAGCCCAAGAGATGTATGATCAGGAGCTGAATTATCAAAAAGAAATACAATTAAAGGAATAACAGTGATGAGAATCAACTTAGGAAAGAAGAGATACAATAGTCAAGAAGGAAAGGAAACCTGATCTTTCATTTCGAAAACCCTACTTACACTAAGTGTTTCTTTGTAGTTTTTATTTGGTTGAGTTTGTCTTGCTTTATTTGACCCGGGTTGGACTGGGTCAAGTGATGTTGAAACAATTTTTGTTTTACTTACTAATAAAAAGCTAAATTAAACCAAAAAAAAATTAAAACTATTCCCATGCTTAGTTTAAACTATGTTTTGCAAGTGTTTTATAAAATGCCTAGATGAAAGAATTTTAAACAATGACTACTTATTACATGTTTACAAGTAAAGATTTTGGAATTTGTTTTTAAGTGGAATGCATTAGAGTATGTTTTAAATATTGTGGTTTCCATGTCATGTTCATGATAATTCGTTATAAATCTTCAGTTTTTGATCTTGTCATGTGATCGTGCTATCTCATTATGTCTAAAAGTATCCTCATGTTAAAGTCTTGACCCCCATGTGTTTGATGAAATGCTTAAGTGAATAATTGTGAACAATGATCTCATTCCATGGTTTTAGAGCTTTCCTGTGTCCCTGTTATTGTTATTGTTATCGAGTCCAGGGGGTTATGAATACCCAAAAGTTAGTTGTTTACTTAGTCTCAGTATTGTTAAATTGGTTTCAGACATGTATTAGCATTATCAGTTCAATCAGTTATCATGTCAGTCAAACCTAGATCAGTTCAGTAATCCGAGTCAGTTTCTTCTTTATTTAAACTTAGTTCAATCCCATAATCAGTGTCAGTTCAGTTGGAAGTAGGATTCAGCATCGAGCGAGCCTAGGGATGGGGGCTTACCCATTAGTTAGGACTGGGTCCTTAGAAGCAATCCCAAAATTCTAGAACTATGTAGGCAGTGTAGGTTATAAGATGTCACCCACTAGTGTAGGACTGCTACTCTCAAGGACACCCACTAGTTAGGACTGATCTCAGGGTTCACCCACAAGATTAGAACTGACCCCACAGCCAGTGTTAGTACCCATGGCACAGTATTAGTACCCTTCCAACTGGGGTCATAGGTTGGACCCCAATTAACTCAGCTTTAGGGCATGTCAATTAGATGATATCTCCTACAGTTTTAGTATCAATATTCAGTTCAGAATTCAGTTTAGTTTTTCTTGACCCTAGTATACAGTTTATCAGTTATTCAATTTCCAGATTTCAGAATTTTAGTTTACATATTTTATTTCAAATATGTTATAAGTTTGCTCATGCATCCTTAGTATTTACAGACTTCATGCATCTTCAATATTTATAAACTTCATGCATCTTTAGTATTTATAGATTTCATGTACTCTATTCAGAACCTCATGTTATATATATTCAAATAGTTATTTCTCATGTTTATGAGATCATGCATCCTAGCCTACCTCATTTAGCATACTAGTATATTCAAAGTACTGATCGCATACTCCTTCTTGTGCTATAATGTTTCATGTCATAGGTTTTGACGCTCGGGTTCCAGACCAAATCTTTTTATCCCGCGCACCAGTAGTAGTAGAAGTGGTGAGTCCTCATGTTCCAAGGACCAGTTATGTTTATTTTTGTTTCTCCATTTTAGCAGACAGTCATAGTTAGTTAGGGGATTATCCCATCAACTCCTCAGTTATTCAGTTAGAGGCTTTCAGACTATTACAGATAGTTAGTCAGTTTTTAGTATGTTTTCAGACATTTAACATCATGTTTCAGTAATTGATTACAATTTTTAAAACCTTATGGCGTATTTAGACATTTTGCACTTGCTATTTGTTGTTATTATCTAATGCTCACTGTAGGTACCAGCTCATGGGTTAGCTTATGGTTTTTCAGGACCATAAGCATCGAGTTATAACCAGGGTGTATTTCTGGGTCGTTATAATATATGCTGACGAAAAAATTATAATTGTTACCCATTCCATAATTTGCTTAATAAAATTTGGAGGAAAACCATATCCTTCGAGAATCTTCTCAAAAAATGCCCATTGAACCATGTCATATGCTTTTCTATGTCACTATAATTGATCAAATAATTAGATTTTATTTTACTTTAAAATGTTAATTTTCAATCTTCAATTTGGTACAATCATAAATTAAATTTTTAATACACAATTATTTTTCTTTATTGATGAGTTAAACGAGTAAGCATACATATTTGTTATTACTTTTTTTTCATCTTTTATGGATACTATTTAGATTTGAACCAACTAAGTCAATCTCTTAATAAGAAAAATTTGACTCAAAATATTTGGTCAGAAAAAAATTGTAGCATAATGCCACATATATTTAAAGATGATAATATCTAACTTGGTATATAATTCACCCTTATTTAATATCAACTCTTTCTGTCATTTATTTATGACGTTTTCCTCGCATTTTTATTTTTGATCAAAGCGGATTTCACTTTCTCTCCACTCATAGCTAAAGAGGAGGAAGAAAAAAAGAAATCAGAAGTTAGTCTTGTAAAATTAGTTTTGTAGTCATTAAATTTTCCATAGTTTTAATCCTAATCTCCTAATATATCTTTACTTTGTACGTAAAAAAACTAAAAAATTAGACAAAGAACATTTGTAAGTTAATTTCTTCCATTGAAATCATAAAAGAGTTAATATTAACATCCTCCTCTTTTTAATTTTCAATGAGATACATATAGAAGGATTACAACCTTTTATACGATGGAAGTTTGAGGTTGTAATATGTCGGTGATATCATTGGATGTTCTAGAATGCACATTATAACAATCCAAAACATCATTACGTCAAAAATCATCCCCGAAGAAATTTTGCATCAAAGAAACTTCTTTTTCCAAACTTGATAGAAATTATTTTATGGGAAAAAAGTGAGGTGCAACTTAATTGGACCACAAAATTAAAGAAGTGGTCAAGCTTGTTGCCCACTAATACAGCGGTAGAGTCACCAGTACACCGATACCACTACAGTGGTAACCTTATCATTGTAGCGGTATTTAGCTCATAGTTTATTTAAAACCCTCTTTTTACTTAAGCCTCCTTATGTCATTCTCTTTCTTAAAAATAATTCATAGAAAACCAAACCCCTAGAACAATAACATTTTGAAGGCCATTCTTTATGACAGCAATATCGAGCCATACCCAATGAGATTCTGATATAGGAGAGGCCATGGGAGTATAGGACAACTCCCCACTCTTTGTAGCAGCATAATTCATCAATAAGGTATGTTATGGTTAATTGTAGTTGATTTGAGTTAGATGTATGTAATGATGATAGTAATATTAGTAGTTTTAATCTCTTAGACCTTTAAGCATGGAGTATGAATAGACAGAATGATAATAATCTATATTGGATTTAATATGTTCTTTTATTTGCTATAATATTGATTGGTGTGACTTTTTATGTCTTGAAAGTATAGTCGTATGAATTAGAGTTAGTTAGAGGACTGCAAGGACTTTTAAAGGGTTAATGAGAAGGTAAGGGTGACTAATGAATAGAAGGAAAGTCATAATAGGGTTAAGAAAGGCCACATGTAGGAACCTAAGATCTTAGTGGAGTTGTTTGAAGATTGGGAAGAGAGTGTAAGTATCGAAAAGAGTATAATTAGGAATTTTAGTAAAGCTATAGAGTCGTAAAAACATAATTAAATAGATGTGATGGAAGGAATGATAGCCTAAGATTGTGGGCCAAATAAGTGTAAGAAACCTAGATAAGGACTTGGTCTTTGAGTTTGGGTGTTATGTAAAGAAATAAGTAATACCTAAGCATATGAGTGTGCATTCGTAAGGAAGAGTTATCAGTGCCATCTAAGCGGGGCACTCTATGAGTTTAGAAATATGTCTATAACAAGCTTAGATATGTGAAAGTGTTAAGACAAATGGTTAGAATAACCTTTGATATTGTGTGAATTTTCATTTGTAGTAAGATGACCTATTTTACTCAGTGCTTATATGTAAGTTAAGTGTTTTTGATTATTGTCGGGCACTACAAGTGATTATTTGACTGTGTTGTATTTTTATTGATGTTGATAATGGATATTGTGTTGTTGTGAAAATAAGTAAATGATTATGGTGATGATGATCATGATTATTATGATATTGAGATCATGATGATAATAAAGTGATGGTGATATATTTTTATTGATGATGTTGAGATGATGGGATGACGTTTATGAGGTAAAGGTTAGGCATTATTTCTGATGGTGACAATATAATGATGAGATAATACATTCATATTGCATATATGCGTTCTTTTTTATGTTAAGTGATGCTTTTATGTGTATGTTGTAGTGATCTTGAATTTGTAAACCTGGTTAATAGAAGTGATTTATTGTGTGTATGTATATCGATAGGAAAGAAGAGTGGCATTTATATTTAGTTATAATGAAAGTTAGAAAGTGATAGTGAAATTGGGCTATCCGATTTAGTACCTTTGGGAGGTTAAAATCATGAAGTCTGTGAAATTGCCTAAATTGGAAGAAGTATGATCATGGTATTAGGGAAGAGAGATAATGTAATAAAGGTCTTATAAAATACAAAAAATACTGGATTTGTCAAAGAACAAATATACACAAAAATCTTAAATAATAGACTAGTCACAGAGATAATAAGGATAATATACCAACCACTATATGCTAAAGGGTTTAATAACTAGAACTTTACTTGATGTCATAATTTCTTACCTATTTTATATTATTATTATTATTGATTACTAATCCTGGTCAGTTGATTATACCTATTAGTATGTGTGGTATACTGATACTACACTTAGTATACTTCTTAGGGGGTATAGTCATGTTGTCGATCTGTTGGGGTTCCTATAGAAGTGATGGTGATCACTCTCCAATATCTCCTTTCCTTTCACTCTTACATGGAAGTTGTGTCTTGGATTTTTCTGTTTCATTTTTAGTTCTCTTATACCGATCTTATACTTTACACATTGTTTACCTATCAAATGTACTAAAAAAAGATTGACTTATGATTTAAGGATTCGCATCGTTTTTACATGATTTTATTTAGGTCTCACATTCTACTAATGTAGTTAGTGTATTTCAAACAAAAGTTATATATATATGTATGTATGTATGTATATGCTTATGGCTATTTTAAATGTTTTTCGCTTAAACTTTTAGGTGGTAGGGATTCTCTTGTCTAAGATAGAGTTTGATAGTGCCCGTACGATCCATGATTTGGGTCATGACAATATAGTATCAAAGCCTAAGTTATTAGTCTTCTATTACAATAGGTTTGGCTAAGGACAATACTTGCAAGTTATAGTCGGGTAATATCCCTTGAACGACCTATGTTTTGTACTTATTTACTTATAGGGAAATATGTTTGTTCAGTGTGCAGGACTAAATATTGTAGAAAAGTTTAAGAAGTTAGGTCATATGGACTTTTCACGAGTCTTATCTTAACGGTACAACTAGTGAGTAAGAGTTGTAAGGATCCAAGAGACTGTAAAGATTTAGGTAAAAGTTTTTGGAGTCTTTATGACTCTCAAAACGAGTCGTACCATCAAGGTACAACTCATCACATTGAGTCGTATCCACTCTAAAACCCAGGTAAGGTTCTTGTCTTTATGAGTAGATAAAAATACCATTAATCCTGGGTATGAGTCGTACATATGACTCATACCCAACCTTATCAGGTCAAGGTTGCGGGTCAACCCGGCTAGCACTTGAATTAAAAGAACAAAATAGGGTACCCGTCAGGTACCTGATATCTAAAACACATACACACCTCTATTGTTGACCGAATTTCAAGCTCCTAAGGCATGAAATCACTTTGAATCACTTACTAACTTGTTCAAATTCCTCTCCTTTCACGAGTTAGGCATGAATTTGGGGAAGAACAAGTGAAAACTCAAAGCACCCTATTCTCTCACTCATTAAAGTAAGTGTTTGAATTTAATTTCTTAATTTTTTGATTTGAAATTGTAAATATGAGATGTTTTATACTAGCCTGAAGTTTAATTTACTTAGTTGTTGCAATTTGGGAACCCTAGTTCTTAGGTTTATGTTGAAAATAGATGTGGGGGAGAATTTTGATATTTTTGTGTTGAACTTGTGCATCTTTGACTGATATGGGGATGGTAAAGCTTTATAATGTTAAGGGTAGTTTGGAAATGCATAGTGGAGTCAAATCAGATGTTGAACTTCTATGTTGCAGTACATACAAGACCCCTTACGACTTATACCCATAAGTAATAAGTCATAATGAGACTCGTATCCACTAACAACATAGAAGTCTAACTGAGTATGGTATTCTAAAATGGGTATAACTTGATCATACGAGTCATAGCTAACCTATACGACTCTTACACACAAGTTGTAAGGACCTAGATATATATCATATATTAAAGGGTTGTTTTAGATTGCTTATGATTGTTGGTGATGATTCATATTTTTTTTGTACGACTTGTTAGGAGTACTCTTAAGTAGTCCAATAAATAATTATCTATACACTATTTATCATACAACTCGATCATACGAGTCATACATAGTCAATACGACTCTTTACCCCCCCCCCCCCCCCCAGTTGTACCTTGCACAGAACTTGCATACTAACAATGATTTTCTTATTTTTGTTTTTTTTTCCTTATTTAATTACTAATATGTGTTTGTACCCAGGTAAAATGCCTCTAAAAGATGTATCAACATCAAAACAAGTGGCAAAGAAGGGGGAAAAAGGCACATACCTCAAGTTCTAAATCCTTTAAGTTATCCAGCAGTAGCGGTGACTTAGTCGAACTCCAAATAAAGGGGCAGGTTGAGCCAAGAGACCATAGACAGGCTTGTGGTAAGAAATTGGTTACTATGGAGGACACACCTCTACGAGCATTAAGGATGAATAACCCAAGTACCTTTTTCCTACACTTACCTCCAGTGTCGGAAGCAGAAGATGATATTGAGTCCAGCTCTAAGGAAGTAAGCTAAAAAAATGCTAGTATGGAGGAAGTGGATGCTGGTTTGATTGATAGACAGGACCCTCTATTAGTTCTTACACCTACTCTGGGGCCTACCATCAAATGATAGGGGTAGACTCCAGAATAGAAATATTAAATAGAGTCTGTACCTTGAGCGAAGGTTGACCACGACTGGAATGGTTGAGTTGCCCAAATTCTAGTAGTGGTTTAGATAGTGTGAGTTTGAGTGGATGACCAGAGTGCTCGGTAAATACAATGTTTATTTGGTTTGAGAGTTCTGCATGGATTATAAAAGAGAGTTTTAGCGATATTATCCACAGAGCGAACTATAGAAAGGTGGTGGCTCTATTTCCTCATTATTCATTTGGGGTGTATAGGTGAACATCTCTCCCGTATACTATTTCTAAATTTTTATACAAACCAAATCATTAGCCTCCTATTAACACCGGTGAGATGGAGTACAGACTGAAAGAGATGAGAAAAAACACTAAAAAACAACTGTGTACGGATGAGAAAAGATGGGCCTCTTTAAGTGGATTGCCGGGTTGATAGTGTCGAATGGTGAGGATGTAGTTTGGGCCGTTGGAAGCTAGGGAGTGGTCTCTTAGAAGATAGAAAAGAATACACTCAACTTTGAGGGCAAGGTATGGTACACACTGGCCCGACACCAGTTATGTCCCACTACTGGGAACAATGTGTTGAGTCCAGTTCGGACAGTTTTGATAGCTGGGTTCGTGGCTGGTTATGAGTTTGATGTAGGAGAGTTCTTAGCCTGGGAGATGAGATATCAAGTTGTAGGTGATTAAAAGCTATTATTGGTGTATCCCTGTATGATTACACAGTTGTGTTTGGCTGCGGGAGTATAGGAGCTCCCGAGTATTGATGAGATAATAAAGGAAACAAATACCATGGACTTAGGACTAATCATAGAATTAGCCAACCCATTGGCTAGGAAGGTGAGGAAAGAAGAATATATGTTAGAATAGAGGTATCAACAGACCAGTCAGACTAAGGTTGTCGAGTCTACTAGGGTATATGAGGCTGGTGGACTAACTGAGACCAACTAGCCTTTAGATGCAGCGGTTATATCTAGTTCCCCTACTCTGGTTCAGTCTATACCACCTCGATCGAGAGGTATCCATCTGGGTTCATCATTACTTCATAGGCTATGTGGACTGAGTCTACAATAAGGTTGGTCACATTGGAGGCCAAGGTAATGAACATACAAGGGGTGTAAAGCCCTAGGTTGACACAAAGTTGGCAAACCAGGACAGACGTGTGCATTAGAAGTTTAGATGTATTTAAGTTGAGGATGACCCGATAGTTGGGTAGCAGCCAAACCCCAAATATTATAAAGGTGAAAGCTGAAGTGGATGAGATAAATAGGATGGTGGATGAGTTATTCACTAGACTAGTTACCCCAGAGTTTGAGGTCACAACTGTCATGCCCAAGGTCCATGTTGATAATATTTGGTCCATTCCAAAATCGGTAGTTGTGGATACCCGAGAAGAAAAAAGAGAAAGAAAGAAGATGAAGTTGAGGAGAAAGATCCTATAAAGAAGGCTAAGGAAAATAGCTTATAGGATGAGCAGGAAAAGTAGGTAAGGGTCCGTGAGAAAGCTGCTGAGTCGGTGGCTCGAGATCGATAGTTATTGATGTTGAAGGAGGTAAAGATGTGGACTCTCCCAGCGATATTTCATTGTGGAAACTGGTCATCACCAGTACCACGATTACGGGCTCAGTCTTGGAAGTTGATGGAACTCATAATGATGATGGTGGGACCCAACCTGAGGGCCCATGTGTTGGTATTGTATAAGATAGCACCTTGAGCGCCCAGGTCTGATCCCATTCCCCTGCACTTAATTTTTACTTTCACTAGGGACAGTGGCTAAGCTTCAAGTTAGGGTGGGGGTAAACCAAGTCACCACGGGCTATACTTGCCATATTTCGAAGCTCATGGCCACATTATGAAAATTTGAACTGTCAACATGTATTTTTTATATTTTTGGTGTTTTTTTATTTATGTTGTTGTTTTGTGTGCTGGGAATAGTTTAAATTAGAATGGATTTTGTGTTTATGGCAAAAGGAATGGAATTTTTGTTGGGACCGTTGTTTCGAACCATTATGCTTGAAAAAGTCTGATTTAAAAATTGGTATGATGAAAATTGATACCCCTCCTCAATTTTGTGTTAAATGTGTGTTCTGTAAGTGGTTGAGATGATCACAAATCAGATAATGGCATTAGGATTAGGAATATAACAACTAAGGTGAAATTTTTCATAGTTGGATAGGTAGTGCTTAGCAATGTAAACATGTGCAAGTGTGTGTGAGGCTCTATTGAGTTCCTGGTGTATCAAAATTTAGAACTTGATCGGTTGGTTTTACCAAGGTCTAGGATAGTCGAGTAGGAGATGATCATAGGTCATTTTTGTTGTGAGTCCACTTGGGCCTAAATGCCTAACCAAATAAATCATGAATCCCTTTGATCCAAATAATTGAGCCTTAATTGATCGATTTTTTTGTTTACACCTATTTCACCTGCCTATTTCTACAATGAACCTATCTTGGCCCTGGTCCTCCTTGGACACTAAGTTGAGGGTGACTATTTCAGGGGTGCATAGGAAAAACGAGTATAAGGAAACATGTGTGAAAGAAAAAAATAAATAAATAAGGATAGGTGCGGTACAAATAAAAGAATAAGAAAATTACAAAAAAAAAAAAGAAAAATAAAGTGAGAAAAATAAAACCGCACTTGGTTCAACATGACATGTGCTTGAAATAAAAAGGGCGACATAAGGGCAGGAATAAAAGAAAAGAAAAGTAGAAACCCTACAAAATATGTAGTATCAAGGAGGCTTAGTCACTAAATAACTCCTAAAAAGATACCATACTAGCCCCTAACCTATGTTACAAGCCGAATAAAGTCCTTTAGTGATCCTACCTTGACTGTTCAAAAACTTAGGAGGAGAGCATATGGGCAAGCCTATGGTATTCTGTAAACATAGGCAGTACTTCTTTGATAGAGAGAGTGTATTTTGCTATATCCCTGAAAAATTAATTGTTCCATATTGAGTAAAATAGGGATTTCTTTGATTGTGAGCACACATAGAGTATGTTGTTAGGTTGCTAGACTATTCAGAAAATGTGATTTGTGTATGCCCAGTTGTCTGTGCCTAATGTGCCACTATCGGATTCCTTTTTGTCATGCCAATCCTCCTGTTTAAGTAGTATTTTGTTTTGGTATAGTTAGTGATTTTTGTTTTTCCTAAGGACACACAAACTTCTAAGTTGAGGGTGTTGATATGTGGAAACACAAAACTTTCGATGCTTAAAACCATGAAATTATATTTGTACTTAGTTTATTTTGGTTTATATGATGTGGTTTGTTTCTTATTGCAGGTGAAACAGGTCTATCATAGAGTTGGACTAAAACTGGAAGAAAAAAACCTGAAAAGACCAAGTTGAAAAAGGTATGAGTCTCCTCATGAGTCATAAACACCTTATACGACTCAGAGGCTAACTCGTAAGTAGAATAAAAACCAAGGCTAGGAAGAAAAACCAAGGGTATAAAAGATACGACTGATAGTACGAGGTGTAACATGAGGGTATGAGATGTATCATGAAGTTATAGGCAAAGAGCAATAAGCGATGCCCTGAGACTCACAAGGTAATGAGTGATATTTATCAACACGTTCACAAGAATGTTGATAATACATAGCTTATCGAATTTACATACAGAGCAGTAGAATAGGTGGGTTGAACATGAAAAAATTACAGAGTTAAGAAGTCAAGGGGAACACAGTCCTAGTGTTCGTTTTCTATTGTTTACAACTCAAGGCATTCAAGTTCGATTACTAATTACTTATTACCTCCAAAAACCCCTATTTACTTTTCCTCACTGCTCGTGAATTACATCAAGTTAAGAAACTATTCAGCATCTTCTCGGTGGGATCGACCCCAACCTCGTTGGGTTACTATATATTTCATCAACCGCAACATACTTCTTTGGAGGTTAGTTTTGGGAGAAATCAAATTTTGGCACCGTTGCCGGGGAAGACAGCTTGAGTAGATAATTTAATTGGTGAAGTTTGCAGCTTTTATTTTCTATTCTTTATTTGGCATATGTCGGTCTATGTCACACACTAGGAGAATAGGTAATCCCTTACGGCTTTTTGATCTAGATCCAGATAGAATTCTTCAAACACCAAGAAGAATGTTAGGACAAGTTCATGATGGGGTTCAAGACCCTCCCCCTACACCTATTGCTTCTAATGTGGCACTCCCGCGTATGCCATTTAATCTATAGAATATTGCAGGTTTACTGATGCAATAACTAATAGTTGCTGCAATGAAAAAAAGAAGAACAACTGAAGTGGCCCGACTAGCTAAAAAGGTTGGGTTAGCTTCTCATGGAGGACTAGCTAGGCCTAAACTGTTAGCTTATCAGCGAGATAGAGTTTAGAAAGGCAAAGCTCCATTGATTCCTGGATGCCAACACTTACACCTATATAATGATAAAGAGGCTATGGGATATGTTGAACCTGCTGAGATCGGAGCCATCGTTCCTCTTTCTACACCACCCAATGTGAAGTTTGATATTACAAGTGACATGATTCAATTGTTAATCTTGAAGGGTGTATTTTCGGGATCATCAATTGATGATGCGAACATGCATCTTGCTAATTTTACTAGGATCTACACATCTTATACTATTCTGGGGTGGATCAGGAAGCTTTGAGATTAAGGTTGTTCCTATTTTCATTGACAGGTGTAGCATCACTATGTTTAGGTTGACTTCTAAGAGGTTCAATCACTACTTGGCATGAATTATGTAAGTAGTTTCTGAAACCATAGCGGGGTACTACAGGATAGATAAAATTCAAAAATAGTAAGAAAGTAAAAATTGGGGGAGCTACTTCTTGGTACCGCCATAGCAGTTAATTAACTATCGCAATGGTACCTCTACAATAGAAAAGTTACCGCTGCAGTGGTTCCATCATCCCCAACCCTTCAATCTCCCCTTCTATGGTGGATTTTCAAGTTTTGTATGTATGTTTTATAGTTAAGAATAGATCGGTATTGGTCAAGTTCATATAAGCCTTTTTACACTAAAATTGGAGTCTATAACACTCAAATTCAGACCCAAATTATCCAAACTAATTGGGGAAAATAACCCTTCAACTTTCACCTCTCCTATGGCCAAAATCCTCCATCAACTACGTCTATCTTAAGCCCAGAATGGTGTAGGAGCCTTATAAACGTAAGAAAACCTAACATGCTCATCATTTTGTTCAAGAACACCATCAAAATTTGAGTTCAAAAACTTTCACCAAAAACTATCTACAATTCTCATAAAGTTAAATCAATTCCACGACAGGAGATTAAGTTACCTTAAAATTAAAGACGGGGGAAGATTGCACAAAGAAAATTCAGAGAGTTTGGAGTAAGGAGTGAAAATAGGGTAAATAAAACATTTCCTCCTTTTAAATTGGTGTAAACCACTATTGCGGTAACTTTACTACTACAGTGGTAATCAATTGTTGTAGCGGTAAAATCCCTGTGTATCAGTTTTTGTATTGACTTTTCAAGTGTTATGGTATTGTGCGACATCCAAACATTTTAGAATAATTGAAACATGAATATTTTGTAATTTCCTTTTGTGGTCCTTGTAAGTCAGATGAATAAAAGTGAACCCACACAAAGGCCTGCTTAAGTGTTAGGATAGTCAGTATGTTGCTCCCGTTTTTAATTGAAACGATGGTACGCTAATACAAACTAGTAAAAAACTAAGATTGTCTTCCCTTCAACATATTTTAGGCCAAATTTCCTCATATAGTCATGCCTAAAACTCTTTGATCCTTACCTTTTGTCATTTGGGTATGAATAGTGGATAAATTAATATCTAATCTAATCACTCAAAATGTTATTACATGTGAAAACACCTCAAAAAACTTTACATTGAATAAAATTCTCTTAATGTACTTGGGGAAATTTATTTAAAGGCTAAAAATAGGGCCCAACTGTCACAGTCTGATTTCTCAGATCATGATGGCGCCTACTATACCCCACATACAGACAAGCCAAACTCGTAGTCTGAAATAGCTAGTATGGATTACTCTTCTAATATAACAAGAGTACAAGAGTGAGATACAAATGAATAAATTGATCTAATTTATCTCTGAATACAACATAGAGACAAGTCTAATACATAAAAGAGAGATAATTAATGCTCAGAATGTCATGATCTCACTCTAAGTCTCCGATCCATGGTTGCGCTGCACGATGCATACAACAATGGCAATAACCCGTACTATGATCTACAGGCTGCAGAAGTGTAGTATGAGTATCAATGGAATAGTACTTAGTAGGCAATTGCCAACTGATCTCCAAAGATAAAGCTGATATATATAACATATAAATAGAATGAAAACTACACTCAAATTTCCAGCATCCATAAAACATAGCCAACAAGGTAATAAGGATAAACTATCTTATTAATGTCCTAGAGACTACATATTAAGACTAAGGAAGTAACAAGGATGAACAATCCTATTCCAGTCGTATTCATGAATCTCAATACTATACCATATATCACTGGGCAATATGCAAAGTACGAGTCGAAGGAAAATAACTATAAATATACAAGGCAAGTATGAGTGGAAGGAAGATACATATAAATATACAAGGCCAAGGAATGAGTATATAGTATGAACAATTGAAGGAAAGGAAATACGATAGTTCCATAGCTAGGTATTTATATATACACACATATAGATATGAAGTCAAGTCAAAGCATAACCTAAATCATCATGTCTTCACTTTTAAAGCCTCATTATAATCCTATAAGGATCAAGTACTATCATACTCATGGTTTCTAATCCACATGTCTCAACATGAGACAAACATGCATAATAATGCAATCATAAGATATAAGAGGTTGGGAACATACCTCAAATATCGATACCAAATCAACGACCAATATATCATAAACTACCCATAATAATAATTATAACAATGATAATAACAATATCGATAATAGCATAAGTAATCAGCTATTTCGGGCAACCAAATACCTAGTCGAGCCTATGCATGCCCCCACCGCCCCAAGATCGAAAGTTTCAATAAACATACAACAATACAAGGCAAAGTCATAACCTATATCTATGCAACTGTCCTATACCGGCCGATAGACATAGGTGCATACTGGTGATAGGTGATGCGCATGCAAGAATGAATGCAACAGAATCCATAGTACCATAATCATCATCATCGTAATCAACCTCCAGTATTGCTGTGCATATAATCATTACAACCTCCTCTAGCCTTGCTGGGTATCAATATCAACAACACAATATCCTCCGGCTTTGTCAGGCATCATCACATCATCAGAATACCTTCCTGCCTTGCAGGGTATCAACATCATCATCATAATATCCTACGGCTTTGTTGGATATAAATATCATCATCATAATATCCAAATCAAGTCACATACCAGAGAGCAAGCCCCACAAGGCCTAAAGTAAAGTGCAAGCCCCATGAGAGCTAAAGTAAATGACAAGCCCCGCGAGGTATAAAGTAAATGACAAGCCCTACAAGGGCTAAAGTAAATAAACATGAAAACAGAAGCAGGTGGAGTATATTTCCATAATTCATCGGTCATTGTCAATATCAAATTATCCATAAGCATATATATATATATAAGGTGCACGGACTCAAGCCATGACTAAAAGAGTGTAAGTCATGAATCCATTACCTAGAGTGATCTTTGGGACTAAATCATTAATAAGTATAGAAAGGGCCGGAATCTTCCATGGTGGAAATAATTAGTAGTATCAAATCATAGATCAAAAATTATCTCGTTCAAGTCTTTAAAACATCGTTATTAGCCTCTTTTATGTATATAAATTATTCATTAAAATAGGCAGTTGAGTGCGTGTTGACCCTTAGTTAGTGACAATAATAATAATATCATAATCCAATTGGAATCATATTAATCACTAATGCAATAATCATGAATGTACCAACTCTATGTGTGTCATCACCAGTATTCAAACATTGGAATCATAAACATCATATAGTATCTTCCTCAATCCCATACCGAAGAGATATGTATATAAACATACACAAATATATATATATATATATATATATATATATATTCATAAACTACAACCTTATTATTTGTAAGGATAAGTACTTCACGGATATTCAAATCATATCATGTCATGACCCCTGACCCAATATTTGGTCTGGACTAATCATAATATTGTAATTATGGCCTTAGGCCCACATATACATATGAAACTCATGTCAGTAATCATATAGTAAGAAACCTCATATTTGTAAGTCATAGACTAACTATGAGGCATCATATATCTATAAGCCATAAAGAATATTCATAATCGTCTCACATCTAGGAGGCATAACATAAGTAAGGCATCTCACATCTAGGAGATATAGCATATTACTAGGCCATAAATCTTAATTAGGAGGAACATCACACCTATAAGGCATCTTGTATCAATAGGTAATATATCGTGACTATGAGAAATATCACCTCTCTAGGCCAATTATCATATCTAAGAGATTATCACTTCTATGGGCCACATAACATATCTAAGAGGGAAAATATCTCTAATGGACCAATATCACATCAAGGAGGAAATAGAATCTCCAAAGGCCCAATATCATTTTTATAAAGAACATCATGGCCATAAGTATTTATTCGGAATTCAGGGAAAGTCATCACAATTTACCAAGTCATAAAGGAATCTTATTCTAAAAGCTTACTGGTCTCAACTAGGCCCAACATCTGTAACTAAGTCCACAATGGCTAACACGAGTCTTGACCTAAGTGGGTCGAATGATCCCAAATCTAATCCTCAATTTCCATATTTGGAAACTTGCCCCAAGCTAGGATAACATATCTAGTTCAACTTATAGATGTCAAGTAATCCATAATCAATCCTAAGATAGGAACTTCGTCTAGAAATATGGACATTTAAGTCCAATCTACCCTATTTATGGCTTCAAGATCACTAGACTAGCTCAACTAAGATTAATCATTCCAACCATGATTCCAACACTTAAACCACATCCCAAACCTAGCGTTATATCATATACATGCTAAAAATTAGTCTAATCTAGGGAGAAGACAATGGGATTCTAAAAGGGTATTACACATTCCAACTTATGGGTCAAAACCCTTATATAATTTCCAAGTTCAATATTCAATACTAAGGCATCCTGTGCATAATCAAACTTAACATTCATATTCACAGGAAATACATATCACACATCATCTATGGAGAAGAGTAGATAGAAGCTTACCTCAAAGCCAAACCACAAACCTTACATCATTCACCATACGTCTATCTTCACTTCAGAATCCCCAAATGCCATCACACTATCAAATGGTAATCTAATCATCAATAGAAGTCTAACGATACCCATATTGCACTATTAATCATCGAGTCCAAAAATGACACCAAAAACCCCAAGTGGGTCCCATTTACGGAAAATACATTTTTGAGGTCAACCCAATATTCATACATGAACAAGTAATCATAATCCTTAGTGATTGGGTTGTGAAAACAAAGCTAATTTTGGGCTAAAATCAATCCCCTAAGCTAATTTGGGGTTTCGGGTCTAAACTAGGAAATTCAACCCTGAATTCAAGGGATTCTCACCTTAGATTCAAAGATAATCATGATAATAGATGATAATCAAGCGCCCAAGTCTCCCACAATGATCAATTTTGAGTTACCGCATTCATTTTGGGCTTTTGGCGCTCAAGGGTGAAAGAAAAATCATCCAAATCGCGACCATGAGGTCTAACCCCCAAGAAAGGAGATACAGTGATTGGCCTCCATGGGCCGCGATCGCACTAAGGGCGATCATCGTAAGGTGCATCATGCGATCGCTCTGTCTCTTGCCCTCACATATGATAGCTGAAACTTTGAATTTCCAAGTTTTGGCCAATGCCTTGGGACTTGTTCGGAATCTGATTTTTTCAAATGATCTATGTAACACACTAAGTTCGACGTATCAAACACGTTGGCGAAGTCAGATTTTCAATTTGAGGTCTTTTTGACCAAATGTAGGTCCCACATCAATATTTCCAAATTTTAAAGTTTCCAACTGATAGGTAAAAATTAGCTTGGGTGCATTAGTACCCGAACCAAAGGTCTACCTAGCCTAAAATCAATATTCCGAACTTGCTGGTGTAGTCGGAATTTGAATCCTAGATCATTTTGTTAAAGCTTTTCCCCCTGGCCATTAGAACTAGTGAAGACTTCTAAATAGGGAATTGGTTCAAAAAGTAAACAAACTGCTCAGTAACAAAACCATCAGTCCCAGCAAGTCAT
Source organism: Capsicum annuum (assembly GCF_002878395.1). Lineage (NCBI taxonomy): Eukaryota > Viridiplantae > Streptophyta > Magnoliopsida > Solanales > Solanaceae > Capsicum > Capsicum annuum. Next base: position 68,023,715 of record NC_061122.1, on the reverse strand, counting down.
AAAGGACTTGAGGAAGCTATGGAGAAGCCCTAACGGCAAAGATAAGCAGAAATATGAAAAATGACCAAAAGGACCATTACAATATACACTACTAAAAGGACTTTCGTTCTCAAAAGTCAATGGATAGAAAGAATCTCAAGAGCTTGAAAGGCTGAGGTATTAGGCTCGCATGCTCCAAGAATGACTTCCTAGATAACCTTAATGAAGAGAGGACACTTTCAAGGGATTTTGCCACAGGTATCCTTTCTTCAACCAGCACCCTACTTTACCTCCAAACAGTAAAAACTCAACTTCAACTGCTAAGTGGCATACAATTGCACTGAAAAGGCTGCTGCACGCAAAATAAACCAAAACACATAGATACCATATCTATACTCATACAAATCCACAAAGGCTTATCTAAGCCAAAACACACCAAAACATTAGTCATACCACTGACTCCAAATCCACATCTAACCTTTATTTACCATTTTACACCTGTTATCCACTCCAACCTAGGAGTAAAATCATCAGAGTCTCATCCACACAGTCTCATCATAGAGAACTCAAAAGAACTGAAGCTGACCCGCTGAAAGTCCATATGGCAAACATAAGAATAAGCTCATAAGATGTTATCTAGGCACACAAATAGAGATAATCAAGGAATGCAAACTAGGACAATGCTACAACTAACCCTAATGGCAATAAAAATTAGAGTCTAGAAGATCTAGGCATAACTACTCATCACTGAATAATCCATTCAAAGATACCCCATCAACCAAGAATGGAGCCATACTGAATCCAACTCAAGTACATTACTCCCACTGAGTATATCATCCAAAATTTCCAAAGAAATTAAATACCCGAGGTCAAAGCTAAAAGGACCAAACTAGGTCCATGGGCTATCATCTGAACACTTATCAACTATAATCCATCTAAAATTGAGGCGATCGAATAGGCAACCACAGAGTAGGTTTAACCAGCCTATAAATAAAATCTAAATTGAGACAAGTCCAAAACAAAAGTTATATGTAAGATCTATAACACCAAGCCAAAATCTCACTACTGAGGTTGAATCACTTAATCTCAACTACACAAACCAAACCTGGAGATGTGTAGGCATTAATACTCCAAGTCCATCATATTTTCCAAATCGTCATCCTAAGGCATCAAATCTGATATTGATCCAATAAATGTAAACTAAGGTCAAACACTCATATCGACCATACTGTCCAAATCAGACATATCTATACCGCAATAGAGGATAAATCATCAATAAAAAACTCAGGAGGTCCACTCTATATACGTTGGAGGGCATGATCTATCAAAGCATACTTAAGAACTCATAAAGTCTGCAAACCACATTAGCAATTGCAAGAGCTCTAACAAATCGAAGAGATGCAACTTAAGCCGGAACTAACCAGTCTAATACTCTATATCGGCAAAGAATATTCATAGGCACATATCATTAAGGAGTAACACTCTACCAAGCCTCATTAGGTCAAACACTCTAAAATGGGATTTTCTAAATCCACCTGAGTAGGACAATCATAAATCAAACAAGCCATGAATCACCTCATCGATGAAGAAAATACCAATCTCATCACCAATGCCAAGGTTAAGGCCACTACTAAAAAATCAACCGAACACTCAAGATAAAAAAAAAAATTATTTGCCAACTCATGAATCGATCACAGAAAAGGTCACCTGCCTCTAACTTTAAAACTCTACTTAAGAAAAAACCATATTTCAGTAGCAAAGGAGCATCCAATCTCTACACCAATAACATGGGGAAACCATTATATGGGAATGAACCCAACAAATTTAGGAGACGAATCCACAACATCTCTACATCAATACCAAACCCACTATCGGGTGATAAAATATCCACAAATAAAGACCAGACCAAAAATGGGTCAAGCTCAAAATAGGCTAAATAAGAAGGGATAGCCAACACAAAAGCCTTTGCAACCCTGAAGGTAGGTCTATGAACCCCAAACTCAATAATGAGAAATATAACTAAATTTCTTATTCTAGAATCATATAGAACCACAGAAGGTCAACTTACCTTTGATAGCGTGATTCATTCTTGAATCAATCTAAAATTGCTAGCCAAAAGGGAAAAAAATCAATGTCACCGCACTACGAGAAAGAACCATCAATCAGGCTATATCTACTTAGCCACCAAATAAGATCACACGAATGCAATTCTAACTAGATACTACTAGTCTATACAGCTACCCAACGAGGATCAATTATATTAACTCATAATATCAATAATATCAATAACCTTAAGCAGTAATAGCAACAGCAATATCAACATCAACATAATGAATAGGAGGTACAAAAATGAACATCAATATTATATACCACTCAAGGTCCATAAAAAGGCTAATGTGCCAAGATAAATGGGACTCAATCCCAGAAGCTACATCCATAAGGAGAAAATATCAACACGGATCTACTTCATCCACTACTAAAAGAAAAAACCACGGAGTAGTAACACAATCATGAATTCAATAATAACGCACATAACAACCAATATCAACTCATAAATGAGTGTGAAACCCCAATACACATAGTAAAAGATAAAGGCTGGAAATAAAACAATACTTATCATAGTGAAATATAAAATCACATGCCTGGTAGGCATAGGGAAAATAAATCTGAATGAGCCAAAAATTAGACCAATCAGTTAAATCATCAACTTAGGTGCCACATGTACTATCACTAACTAAAGATGTCACAATTATCACAAGGCTGATCTGAATGAGCTGAATGACTAGAAATCCCATGTTAAATATACTCTCTAGATTAAAAACCATTCTCTTTGTGGTAGCAACAACTACTGAAGCTCGAATCCTGTAGAGAAACACAATAAATGCCTAAATGGCTGGCCAACTAACACTGAGAGCAATATTTAATAGGATATCCATCTTTCTACGATCATAGCATGTCTTAGGGACTCTAGGATGATGAGAATACATGCTAACTTTATCTTATCAGTTATCTAATATCTAGGGCATTCTCTGATCTGGTGTCTTATTATAACACAACCAAAATAAGATCCTATAATACTTTAAGATATTGCCCCTCATAATACAAAATGTACATCATGGCCTGAAGAACTATCGCAAAACTCTACAAGATCTAATGTAAACTTTACCCACTATGATCATCACAACTTATCTAAGAACTACTTATTATGTAAAATACTACCTGCATAGAGCTTAGGGGATATAGGTGAAGTTGAACTCTATTGAAAGGATCTTCATTCTCGGATAAAATACTAATAGCATGATAACAAGGTCATGGCCTCTTGCCGTTGCCTTTATAAGTCTCTATACATGCTCTTTATAGTCCTCTCATAATCAATATCTAAGGTAAGTAAAACTCAGCTGGTATCATATGATTTGATACTAAATAGAGTGATAATACTAACCTTCTAACACATCCATGCACTGATCAAAGGGATATAGTATAGGAATGAGTCTGTCCTACTCAAGATATCTAATCTTCTACTTAAAAATAGGTCAAGAACCCTGATGAAGATCAATAAACCCAACTTTGGTCTAAGAACTATTCAAATATTCAAATGTCATCCATAGTTGAGAAGGATCTACAACATGACTTAAATCCCTAATGCTGAACCTCAAAAGAGTTGAAGCAGTCACGAGCCCAATAAGAGCCTAAACTAGCCCCAAATCTTTTGGTTGATGCTTGAGATCTTTGATATCCATCTATGACTCTCTAGTTTAATGCAGTATCAAACTCTAGAAACTTGTGCTGAAGCCTCATCTATATCTTTCGATAATGTTGTCGCTTTTGCGTCATTCATCAAGGATAGAATAAAGTCAAATAATGTGTTTGAGGTTCATAGAAATATGGACACATGATAAGAAATCAAGAAGTAAAATTCATAAAATGTCCTTGTAGCCTCCTGAAGATTAGTTATGGATGTCTCTGCACCAATCCATAGAACCCTACTAAACACTTAGCTTTTGTACAATTTCTTTTGTACTTTATTTATTATGACATCTAGCATGCCTTACAAGTCAGCTCTATGATCATGGTTCATATTCATGCACTTTATATAGAATCGGGAATGCTTCTAGTTTCTAGAATAAGGAGTGCTGGTTCACTCAAAATTATGAATTATATTCCATGAATTTATGTACTTTAAATGTAAGTCATTCTGCTCATGACTCATGTACTCATGTTTGATAGTATGATTAGTTCCCCAAACTCATGGTACACACTTGATGGCCAGTGAAAATTCACACTATGGCATGTGTATCCTTAATTTAGATCTTTTTAATGAATCCATGCCTTTGTACTATATCACATTATGGCATGTATATCCTCAGTTTAGATGTCTTTAATGAATCCATGCTTTTTATGCTCTATTTCTCATGCCTCGATTAAGTGTCAAAGTTATGTATCGTATCATTTTATGCTTCAGGTCCTCATGTTCTAACCTTTCAGTGACCTCTCCTTAAGTAAAGATAGCAGTGATGAAAATTGATGAATAATGGTTTAGATGGGAGAGTGTAAATTTTCCTTATTAGGGGAATATTATTGTATACTTGTTTTATCAAAGGCTATAAGTGTGAAGGAAGATTGAATCCAAGCTTTGATATATGTCATAGTTAGTTGAAAATTCTAGGGGTGTCTTCTTTGTAATAATGTAAGAAATTTGTTATTAATATAGGTATTAGAGAATATGGGAAAATTCATAGGTGGGTTGGTTTCCTAGAAGTTCATATACGGTTATAATGACATGCTTGAATGTTATGTTGGTATATATGTGGATAAATGCATTGTGTAATAGTGAATTCCTAGTAAGAGTTAGAAGTTAGTTGTTAAAGTGGTAAGGAGTATTATTCTTGAGATGAGAGATGTGAAAACACGTAGGATATCGAATCCGTCATTTAGACTAGTATTATGGTATTATGTGTGGTACCTTTTGACTATGAGTAGTCTTGAACATGGTGAGATAATTTAGTTTAGCTTAGACTTAAGTAGATGGAGTTATCAATTTTCGGGTGAAAATTATAAAAGGCATCAAATGAAGGGTAGTATTTAAGAGGAAAACCATAGTTGAGGGAGTATTTTGAGAAGAGTGGCTAAGCTTGAAAGTTAGCAGTTGTATTGCCTAAGGTATAGTAAAACTATCCTAGCTTATGTTTTATATGCCTATAATCCATATTATAGTGCTGTAGCCATGTTGCGATCTCTTATTTGGATATCTCACTCAGATCATGCTGAAAATTCTTTACTCCCTAATATTATTAGAACGTCTTGCAAAGAGTGTTGAAGAAATACTCCAGTTGAGTATAAACTTTCAGTATGAGTTAATTTGTATAGACAGCAATTAAGTTTAGCAATCAAATAAATAAACTCTTATATATTTCCATCTTTACATCTAGTCTTACTATCTGAAGTTGCATAGAATCAAAAGATCAAACCTTCTTGTAAACTTAGTTATTATACTTAAGCCTTAAATATCATGCTTTCTTTCATAGAACTTATACTACAACATTATTCTATAAACTTTACATAGAAATCTTTCATCAAATCATCAAATTTCAAGTCAAGATAATGAGATCATATCATAATAGCAATAATGGGACTCAAAACATTAATAAATGGGTATTTCTTATACAAATCCATCATTAAATCACATAGTGAGATTATAAAATCACAAATATAAGAAACTTGGGTATGAATCCTAATTTCAATTTATGTAAATTAAACTTCAAAACAAGTTTTGGTTACAAGGATGAAAGAATATCCTTGTTCATAAACCACACATACCTTGAATTTCTTGAATTGGCGAAGTAAACTTGCCCTTTGAGACTTGGGAGGTGATCTTGAGGAAAAACCCTAATCTTGTTCTTGAGAATGAAAAAAGAGATTTTGTATTTTCTAATCAATAGAAAATAAGGGAAAATTAATACCTCTCCTTAGTATAGGGTCACAGGTTGGGAGTTATAAGGGGTAAAAGACCAAAAGGCCCTCAACTTGACTTCTCAGAATTTACGCCAGTTTTTACAAGTTAATCATATGGATCATATGTGATGGTACGACTAGCCTATATGACTAATAAGCTTGGAAGTCTCCAGGAGATCACACACTAATCAACTTACGAGTTCAGCTTATGACTCATATCATGCTCATACTACTCTTAACCTCCCACTCGTATCTTGGATAGATTCTCAAGGAGTCTTCACTAATGTTCTTACGACTTGGCTTCATACAAATCGTACCATTATTGATGAATCCTAGAGTAAAGTTATACCTTTAAAAAAATGTCCAGCATGCCACACTAACTTAGGTATGAGTCCAATAAATGACTCGTATTTTATACATACGACTCAAGGGTTGAGTCATATGTTGGACATGAAACTTTTAGAGGTGGGTATTAAAATATCTCTCTTATAGAAACATTCATCCTAGAATATGGCATCATTTAGGAAGAGGCTTAATCATACCAACTACAAACATATAAACAAGCTTACATCTATTATAAGGATCCAACCATACACCACATATGATACGATTCAAGAATACTTAAATAGACTTAAAGTGAGAGATTTGTGGCTGAAAATAACTACTTACCTTCGGTAGGAACCGAGTTGGAAGAAAAGAGATGAGGATACTTGGCCATCATGTTTTCTTGTGCTTCCCAAATGGCCCCTTCAACCGATTGGTTTCTCTAGAGAACTTTCACAGATGCTACTTCCTTAATTCTTATCCTTTAGACCTTTTAAGTATCTTAAAACAAATCTCATCATACGAAAAGTTATCCTTAACCCAAATACACTCTAGGGGAACTATTAAGGACGGGTTTCCAATGAACTTCTTAAGCATTGGGATATGGAACATTGGATGAATCACAACTAACTCTGATGGAAGATTTAATTAGTAGGAAACCTCTTCTACATGCTTTACTATTTCATAAAGACCAACAAATTGTGGACTCAATTTACATTTCTTCCCAAATTTCATTATTTCTTTTATTTGGGACACCTTCAGGAACACCCAATCTCCTACTTTAAATTAGAGTTCCCTTCTTCTCATATCAGTATATGACTACTGATTACTCTGAGCAATCTTCAACCTTTCATGAATCAACTGAACCTTAGTCATAGCTTTAATAATAGAATCTGGCCTAATCAATCCTGCTTCTCCAACCTTAAAACATCCTTTGGGCGACTTATACCTACTTTCATACAGTGCTTCAAATGGAGCCATCTGTATGCTAGCATGATAATTGTTATTATGAGCAAACTCAATCAATGGTAAGTGGTCATCCCAACATCCTTTAAAGTATAAAACACATGCCTTCAACATATCTTCTAGTGTCTGAATTGTGCATTCAGCCTAACCATCGATCTGCGGGTGAAAAGTAGTAGTAAGCTTAACCTTTGTACCAAGGCCTTTCTAAAAAGATTGCCAAAACTGCAAAGTAAACTATGTGCCTCTATATGAAATGATGGATAATGTTATCCCATTAAGTCTTACCAACTCACAGATATACATTCGGGCATAATCCTTCATTGTGTTTGATGTCTTGCTAGGTATAAAATGAGCTGACTTAGTCATTCGATCTACTATAACCCAAATTGAATCCTACTAACATCTTGTATGAGGAAACCCTATAAGGAAATCCATATTCACTACTTCCCACTACCAAGTAGGGATACTAATCTCTTATATCGTACCTCTCAGTCTCTAGTGTTCAGCCTTTACTTGCTGACAATTTGGACATTTTTCCACAAACTCTGCTATGTCCCTATTAATACCATTCCACCAATAAATTTCTCATGGGTCTTGATACATCTTAGTAGAACTCGAATGAATGGAATAACTAGAACCATGAGCCTCGACTAATATCCTTTTCCTCAACCCTTCTACATTCAGAACACAAAGTCTACCTTGATAGCAAAGTACACTATCTACCCCATTGGAGAAAACCTCTACCTTCTGTTTTTGGACTGCTTCCAATGTCTGACTAAGTATGGGATCATTTCGCTAATTTTCCTTCACTTCCACTACCAAAGATGACTCTAAACCATTCTATACTACTATTCCCCCATCATTAATGTCGATCAAACAGACTCCAAAATGGGATAATCTATGCACCTCTTTGACCAATTCTTGCCCTTTCTTTTTTACATGAGCCACACTACCCATGGACAACCTACTCAGTGCGTCAGCCACCATCTTGTCCTTGCCCAGATGATAGAGCACACTCATTTCATAATCTTTCAGCAACTCCAACAACCTTCTTTGATGAAGATTTAACTCCCGCTAAGTAAATACATACTAAAGACCATTATGGTCAGTGAAAACATCAATATGCACACCATAGAGGAAGTACCTCCAGACACTGGAGTCGAAGTAAATCTATCCTTCAACTCCTAAAAACTTTTCTCTCAATTATTTAACCACATAAACTTCACTTTCTTTTGGGTCAACTTATTCAATGGCACGACTATAGAGAAGAACCCTTTAACAAATCTTGTGTAATACTCAGTAAAACTTAAAAAGCTCTTGCTATCAAATTGAGTGATGGTTCTAGGCCAGTACTTAACTTCATCAGTCTTTTGAGGTTCTACATAAATACCAGCCCCTAAAATAACATGCCCCAAGAAGGTAATAAATTCTAACCGAAACTCATATTTACCAAACTTTGCATTCAACTGACTATCCTTAAGGTCTATAGCACTATTCTCAAATGGTCTGCATACTCTTTCTCACTTCTGGAATACACCAGTATGTCATCAGTGAAAATGATGAAAAACATTTCCAGGTACTTCTTAAAAACCCTATAATCAAATCCATAAAGGTTGTAGGATAATTTGTCAGTCCAAATGACATAACCACAAACTCAAAATGTCCATACCTCATTTGAAAAGCTATTTTTGAGATGTCCTAGTCTCGGACTTTCAACTGATGATATCCCGATCTAAGGTCAATCTTGGAGAACCACCTGGCACCCTAAAGACGGTCGAACAGATTAGTGATTCTAGGAATAGGATAATTATTCTTGATGGTGTCCTTGTTTAGCTGTCTATAATCAAAACATATTCTAAGAGTGCCATCTTTCTAGCGCACGAAAAGGACTGAAGCACCCCATGGAGATACACTGGGTCAGATAAAACCTTTATCTAGGAGGTCTTTAAGCTATTCTTTTACCTCTTTGAGCCTGGCTAGGGCCATATGATAAAAAGAAATAGAGATGGGTTGAGTATCAAGAACAAGATCCATACCAAACTCTATTTTTCTATCTAGAGGTAACCTTAGAAGATCTTCAAGAAACATCTCTGGAAACTCATTTACTGCTCAAACTGACTGAACTGTCAGGACTTCAGACTTAGTATCGTTGAATTGGATTAAATGGTAAATACACCCTTTTGATATTAACTTTCGGACCTTAAGGTAAGAAATGAAATGACCTTTGGGAGACACAGAGCTACCCTCCCACTCAAAAATTACTTTTTTAGGAAACTAAAACTTCACCATGTGGGTGCGACATTCTATCGATGCATAGTATAAATAGAGCCAATCGATGCTTAGAATAAAATCAAAATCTACCATCTCTAACTCTATTAGTTTTGTTAGTGTGAATTTTTTGAGGAAGGTAATAGGACACTCCCTATAGACTCATCTGGCAATAATTGACTCACCTACTGGGGTAGAAACTGAGAAAGGCTCAGAAAGATTTTTAGGACCTACCCTAAGATTTATAGCAACCAATGGAGTTACATCGAAGAAATTTACTCTAGGGTCTAACAACACATAAATATCAAGATGAAAAGCTCAAAGCATACCAGTGACAATCTCTAGCGAACTCTCCTACTCCTGACAGGATTGTAAGGCATAAAACTAATTCTATCACTGACTGCTACCTGTGCTAGAAGACGCACCCTGTAAAGAATAAGGGCGGCCTAGCAGAGGAGCTGAATGTCTGAGGATGAGTATCTCTTCTTCTTTTCTTAGAATATGGGCACTCCTTGATTTTGAGGCCTATCTTACCACAACCATAACAACCCCCTTTTCCCATCAAAAAGTTTATAGGATAGGTTCTGCCATACTTTGCATATATTGGCAAATTGAGCCTCCCAGCTACACTATTCTGGGATATAGAATTTGAAGTCCTACTGCACTAATCTTACCTAGTTCTGGGTGTAGGGGCACTAGCTGAAGATGGTGTAGGTACTTATGATTGACCCTAAAACTATGATCAGCTTCCCCCTCCTGACCTTGGTTTACCGTACTCAAACTAAATAGTCCTCACCCTGTTGTTTCTCTTTTCTCCTTCCTTTAACTTTTCTACCTCAATCTGTTAAGAGTGAGTCATCAACCTAGCAATATCCATATCTCCAATTATCATGCCAGTACTACACTCCTTGATAACCAAATTAGATACTCTAGTAACAAACTTACTCATACGAGCTCTAGAATCAACTAACAATTCGGGAGCATACTTAGAGACTTGAGTGAACTTAAGGCAATTAACAGCACTCAAGCGCACACGCAAGTGTACATGGTCTTATTAAGTAGTAAAGTTGCCTAATGAAAGCCAAATATCGATCCCACAGGGACTTGCTCTAACAACTATTTAATTTTTAGTGTAACAAATGAGATCAAGAAACCAAAAAGAGTGTTGAATAATTGTAAACTAAAAATAAAATAAAAAGTGCATAAAAATAAAAGTTTTGGGACAATCAATGGATTAAAGCCCAGGATTAAATCACTTTGAACAATCATACTATGTTATTGAACTTCATTCGTTAACTTGCTAATCTTGGTTGTTGATTCGTAGGGTTAATTGCATGATCGTGGTCTCCCGACCTCTAACCGTTTACCAAATTTGTGCATTACAACTATATCATTAAGCGGGGATGCAATAATCCAATTAAATTCTTTATGATATCATCCTACATGTAAATTATGTAAGCCATCTAAGTACATCCATGTCCTAGATGCTAACTCAAATTCTTTATTTTATAAAAGAATAAAAATTCAAACTTTGTTTATTCCCACGTTCTATATCCCTATTCCCTCTTTTGAGATCAAAAGGTCGATAATATATGTATTTTATGAGTGATCAATCCATAAAATAATTAAAACAAGAATAAACAAATAACCAAATATGATAAGCAAATTCAACGAGTTTAATCCAAAATAATAGTACTCATGTTCTTGGCTTTAACCCTGGAAAGAGGTTTTTAGCCGATAATATTCATAATCATGATTCAAATTATTGAATACATGATATTAAAAATTAATAACTAATTAAAGAATAAATAAAACCTAAATAGTAGCAGCTCCTCCAAAATTACTCCACGAAGTCCAAGCCATCTCCACCAAATTGTCCAAGCCAAGCATTTATAGTGGACTTTACCTAATTTATATAGGATTAGAAGATTGCACATGGTTTCCAAGAAATTTCCACCTAAAATGCATGCCAAAACAATCCCAAACCATGTAAATTGAATTGTCAATATTGAAGTGGTGGAATAAATCATGCATCGCACGCAATAGTGCCCCAAAATTGAGGGTACGTTCCACGCATATCACACGCCTCCACTGGAATTTGCATCTCACAATTTTTCTAAGGCACAGAAACCCTGAAATACAGCATGTGATGAATGCTCATCACACGTACACACTAGATATTGCGTCCAAAATTTTGGTTAAGTCTTTCATCCCATCATTCATTCCTTGTATCGTGATGTATTTCCCCTAGATTTCCTGACTTTGTATCATCAATATATCATCGTATTCAGCTCACAAAGCTTTATACAACATCACAAACCATGAATTAGAGATCATAACAACACAATATTCTCAACGACGAATCAAAATAAGAGCTAAGATAAGGCTAATTCGTCGTGATCTTCATCTTTATGTTTCGACTCTTGACTTATTCAAATTAAAACTTTGTACCTTGAAAACAAGTTATTCCAATCATAATTACACATTTAAACCATTTGTAATTAAATAAACACATAGAATCAAACGAAACCAGCTAGACACGCAACTAGCTCAAGCTAGTAAAACTAGTTTTCTCGATTAAACTCTAAATGACTCAATTAAGTACAAACTTGTTTAGAAAATACTTTGAACATTTTATCCATGACCTTGGACACTTAAATGCTTATTTATATAAATATTAACACGTTAACTACACAAATTTCTCTCAAAATAAGGATAAATAAGCTAGAATAGTAACACTAGAGTGCATAAATACACCCAACATCAGCAGTACTCCTTCACTATCATAGAGCCATGTCTCAGGTTCATGAACTCTTCCACCTTAACCTCCATCATCTCACATGAAAAGAACCTATCCATAAAACCATCCTAGAATACCTTCCAACTTATAGGAACTGTATTCTCACCCCTACCATCATTACACATAGTAACCCAATCATAAGCAATATCCTCCAACCTATAGGATGCCAACTCGACACTCTCTTCTTCAGCAACATGCATAATCTGAGTTATCTTCCTCACCTCATCAATAAAGATTTGTGGGTCCTCATTTATCTTTGACCCATAGAACTCAGGCATATTTATTCTCATGGTCTCAAATCTAGGCTGTAGCTAAATTACTATTCTGTTGAAGTGGAACCGCTACTGGCTAGTTCCCCTGAACATTTGCGGTCACAGCTTAGGCCAATGCTTGAAAAATAGCCTAAAACTCAGCATCAGATATATTTTCATTTAAGGGGCCAACGTGTAGGGGTGGTTGATCACATGTCTATGTGCATCAGCTCGGTAGGAGGCATAGTCTGTCATACATAAGCATGAGTTAAGGCAGATAGAGACTACTATGAGCATGATAGATCACAGTAGTCTATCACGAAAGAATTGATGATTCCTAATTCATCCCATAGATATTTATTCATAAATATGGCCTACTACATACTCATGATCAAGACTCTACGTAATGCGGCTTGTCTAACTCCCTAGGACTCCTATAACCTGAGGCTCTGATACACAACTTGTAATACCCCAAGAGCACCCCCTGGACACCACATAGTGCTCAAGTCTATGAATAGCTCCAAGCTAACCCATGATACCTTTTCAATTCAGAACTCACATAATTAGGATGGCTATCATATAAATAAAACTAAAGATAAGCAATCTCATAACTTAAAGTGAGACTTTAACTTTGTAATTATTTCACAAGCTTTTTAAACTTAAACTTAATATTCACTGTCAGACAAGTTTCTACTAACAACTAGAGAGCCAGTGGGATAGACCCCAGCTAACCCAAACATAAAATTGAAATCAAAGTCCAAGATGCTTCCATCAAAGAAAAATGGTGCTGGAATCACCAAATATCAGGATATAGATAATGGTGCTGAAATCACTCATGCTAATGGAAACGAGCACCAGAACCTACATTATGAGATGATTAGAACACATATGTATATATGAATCAGTACTTCTGGAATATACTGAGCATATAGGAGGTGAATGCATAAGTAAAACAATAACTGAATAAGTTTACAAACTTTCAAATGATACAAGCTAAACTAAATGACTCACCTTGGACTTGAGTAAAACTTTGGACTGAAAGGTCATAAATCTTAAATAATGAAGCATATGAATAACTTAGTGAGCCATATATTTAGTTTCTTAAAATATTTGATTTTAATCTTGCTTATGGGAGATTCTTCTAACCAACATAAACCATGTGAGCTATCATGAAGTCCAACATCTTACCCATATTGGGGAGAGCTGTTCTACCCTTGCCGTCGAAATAACACCATATCTTAGTGATTATTATTCTTTACTTCATCTATATTTGGAAAAGGCTTAACCTATATTGTCTCATAGTTTCTAAGAATTTAGGAAACTCTCATCCGCATTCCCTTCTCGATGCTAAATACTACTCCCAAAATACTTATATTCTCATACTCTAAGAAATCCATATTAAAATAGCATAAAGGTTTTTATACTAGAAACCAATTATGCTTCTCTTTACTTTAACTCATAATTAAGATGAACAATTGTGGATTTCAGGTCTTTTCATAGAATCAAAAGATCAAACCTTTTTATAAACTTAGTGATTATACTTAAGCCTTAAATCTCATGCTTTCTTTCATAGAAATTATAATACAACATTATGCTTTAATCTTTACATAGAAATCTTTCATCAAATCATCAAATTTCTTGTCAAGATAATGAGGTCATATCATAATACCAATAATAGAACTTAAAACATTAATAAAAGGGTATTTCTTGTACAAATCCATCGTTAAATCATATAATGAGATTATAAACTCATTATTTCTATTATGATATAATCTCATTATCTTGACTTGAAATTTGATGACTTGATGAAAGATTTCTATGTAAAGATTAAAGCATAATGAGATTATAAACTCATGAGTACATGAATTTGGGTACAAACCCTAATTTTAATTTATGTAAATTCAACTTCAAAACAAGTTTTGAGCACAAGGATGAAAGAATATCCTTGTTCATAAATCCCACATACCTTAAATTTCTTCAATTGGTGAAGTAAGCTTAACCTTTGAGACTTGGGAGAGGATCTTAAGAAGAAACCCTAATCTTGTTCTTAAGAATAGAATGAGAGATTTTGTGTTGTTTAATCAATGGAAAAGAGGGGAAAAGTACTGCCTCTCCTTAGTATAGGGTCATGGGCTGGGAGTTATAAGGGGTAAAAGACAAAAAGGCCTCTAACTTAACATCTCAAAATTTACTCTCCCTATCTTATGAGTTGATCATATGACTCGTATGCGATGGTACAACTAGACTCTACAACTCGTAAGCTTGGAAATTTCTAGGAGGGCACACACTAATCAACTTATAAGAACCTACTACTCATATCATACTCATACGACTCTTAACCCCCTACTTATATCTTGTACAAATTCTTAAAGAGTCTTCACTAATGTTCTTATGACTTGGCTGCATACAACACATACCTTTATTGACGACATATACGGTCAAGTCATATCATTTATAAAATGTCCGCCATGCCACACTGATTTAGGTACATGTCCAACAAATGACTCGTATGTTGAGCATATGACTCAAGGGTTGAGTCGTATGATAGACTGAAAACTCTTAGAGATGGGGTATTATAAAAGATTTCTATTAGTATATGCTATTATACTGATACTACACTTAGAATATTTCCTTCCAAAAATATAGCCATGTTGCAGGCCAATTGGGGTTTCGTTAGTAGTGTCAATGATCATTCTCCAACATCTCCTGCTCTTTTGATCTTGCACGGATTTTTTGTCATGGATTTCCCTACTCCTTGTCTAGTGTTCTTTTACTGGCTTAGGCTAATTTTTGGAAAATCACTATTGACTATTTCCTCATTACTTTTAAGTGTCAAATGTATAAAATAAGATTTATATATAAGTTAACAGGATTAAAGTGTTGAATTAAGGATTATCTAATTAGATGACTGGATTATATTGTTGAAATAGAATTATTTTAACTTCCACATTAAATATATGGATGGTTAGTAAAGGATTCTCCTATCTAGGGTGGGGTCAGAGAGGTGCCTGTACGATCCGTGTTTTGGATCATGATAAACTTTGTGCTTATATATAAATTAATGATTTGTGATTATTGTTGGATACTACTTGTGATTATTTGACTATATGACATTTTTTATTGATATTGATGGTGGGTATTGCATTACTGTGAAAATGAGTTAATTATGATGATGATGATATTTAGATCATAACGATAATAAAGTGGTGATGTGAATATATTGATGATTATATTATGTAATGTTTAGATGATGGCATGATGTTGATGAGGCGAAGGTGAGGTAACATTGACGATAGTGAAAATATAGTGATGGGACGATGACGTGATGATACATGCGTTCTATATACTTTAAGTAGTGCCTATATGTATATATTGTAGTGATCTTAATTTTGGAGACCAACTTAACAGAAGTTATTTAATATGCGTATGTATATCTATGGGAAGGAAGAGTAGCATTTATATTTAGTTATAATGAATGTTAGAAAGTGATTAGTAGAAGTATGATCACAGTATTTGTAACGCCCCAAAAATGGGTCCCGAGACGTCACATGGTGCTTAGGGTCACAAGTGATCTCAAGCTAACCCTTCTACTGGCATACTTACAAGCAACTTAATAAATTACATAAATCTGAACAAAATCAACGCAAATGTAAAACTTTTCTGAACTTGATCAATACAAATCTGAATTTATAAGATTACAACTCTGCTTTTGCCAACAAAACTAAAATTAAA
The DNA here is from genome assembly GCF_002878395.1 of Capsicum annuum. Classification (NCBI taxonomy): domain Eukaryota; kingdom Viridiplantae; phylum Streptophyta; class Magnoliopsida; order Solanales; family Solanaceae; genus Capsicum; species Capsicum annuum. The sequence continues at coordinate 68,007,443 of NC_061122.1, read as the reverse complement.
TACATTAACACCACTGACTGTCTATGAAGCCTCTACTAGTACTAACTATAGGTAGCCGGATCATGACTCCCAACTATCCCAACTCAATATAACTGAATAAAGAAAATACAATACTTCTCAAGTTGTATAACTGACTCAAGCCCTTGAATCAAAATGGCTCAGCACCTACTGACTGGAAGCTGCAAACTGACCGAATATGGTAAATGCGCTACAACTTATACCAACATTATGAGAAACTATAGCACATAGACATATATGTGGATCAGTACGTAGAATATGTATTGATTATATGGGGGTGTATGCAATAGTTAAATAATATCAGAAATCTTTATAGAAATCATGCAAGCTGATATAAATGACTCATATAGCTTGAGCAAAAACTAAAATCAAAATCTCATAAATCATGAATAAGGAAGCATGTAGTATAAATCTTGTGAGTCATTACACCTTATTCTAAAATTTGTATCCTCTTATTATACTCAAATCTCTTCAACTTGATGAAATCTTAAGATAATAACTTTCAGAACATACACTTTAATCTTATAAAATAAGGGATTTCTTTTGAAACATAAGAATTATAGCACTTTGGGAAACTTAGGACTTGGGACTCAAAAACTTGGGAACTTTAAGACTGTAACACTTTTAGAGACTCTAGGACTTATAAGTTTGAAAATCTTAAAATATTAAATATCAAAATATATATTGAGACTTTAATTCTATAAACTATTTAAAAAGTAGGGGTTTTCTTTAGAACTTGGGATTATAGAACTTTGAGAACTTAAAGACTTGGGAACTCTAGGAGTTTCTTCTAACCGACATAAACCATGTGAATTGACATGGAGTCCAACATCTTCTCCATGTTGGGGAGAGCTGTTCTACCCTTTCCATGTACTGAGTATATGGGGGTGTATACAATAGTTAAATAATATCATAAATCTTTAAAGAAATCATGCATGCTGATATAAATAACTCACATAGCCTGAGCAAAAATTGAAAATCTAAATCTCATAAATCATGAATAAAGAAGCATGTAGTATAAATCTCATGAGTCATTACACCCTATTCTAAAATATGTATCCTCTTCTTTCTCTCAAATCTTGTCAACTAGATAAAATCTTAAGATAATAACTTTTAGAACATACACTTTAATCTTATAAAAATAAGGGACTTCTTTTGAAATATAAGAATTATAGCACATTAGGAAACTTAGGACTTGGGAACTTTAAGACTGTAACACTTTTAGAGACTTTAGGACTTAAAACTTTGGAAATCTTAAAATATTAACTTTCAAAATATATACTAAGACTTTAAATATATAAACTATTTAAAGAGTAGGGGTCTTCTTTGTAACTTGGAATTATAGAACTTTGAGAACTTAAAGACTTGGGAACTCTGGGATTTTCTTCTAACTGACATAAACCATTTGAGCTGACATGGAGTCCAACGTCCTGCCCATATTAAGAAGAGTTGTTCTATCCTTTCCATCGGAATAGAACCTTAACTTTAGTGATCACTATCTTAACTCACCAAGGGTAAATCAAATCCTACGGTGGCTAGTAGTTTTGGGGCATGAGACATTGTAATCAAGCCCAACTTGGTGCTAAATACTACTCCCATACTTAGGCTTAGAACTTTTAGGAAAATACACCTTAAAAAATTCAAAAGTGTGTAATAGAAGATAACTATGCTTCCCTTTAACTTGAATCAAAATGATGTGGACTCCTTTCTTAGCTTAGGACTTAAAACATAAATTTTCTTTAAATCTTGGTAAGCAATTTGTTAGAAGAAAACTTTAGGTCGTAGCCTCTTTGACAATCCTAAATCATTCTTGATATAGATATAAAATCAAAGCTTTCAAGAACATGATCTTAGAAACTCAATATTAAATATGTGGGCTCAAATTCACAATTTAAACTCATGATAATTCATAACAACACTTTAGGCTCAACATCATTCTTGAAATGATTCAACAATAACAATTCTTAAAAGAAGGATACAATTCATGATATAAACCTTCAATTCAAAGCATAATTAAGTAGAAGAATCAAGAAAATTCCAAAACTTAATAACTTATAAATTTATAATCATCAAGACAAGATAATTTGGGAAAAAACCCATTTAGAAATCATGAAATCATTAATAAAATTTAGTTCTTTGGGCACAAGAATCAAAAGAATGTTCTTGTTCAAACTCCACATACCTTAGAGTATCATATCTGAAAGATGAACCCGAATCTTGATCCGTTCTTTGGAATTCTTGATCTTGAGGGAACCTAATTTGATCTTGTTCTTGAGAGAAAAATTGAGTAAAGGAGCAATTTTATTCTTCTAGGGGTGGAAATTATATATTATAAATGGATTAGGGTGAGGGGGAATGACCAAAATGCCCCTAAACCCATAAAAAACTGAATTACCATGAAATAACCGTGACGTAATGCGATCTCGACGCGTCGCGTTGCTATCGGGTTGGCTTACTTCCTCACACGAAAAACTGCATAACTTTTCGTTCGGTTATTGGATTTTGCAAAATTGGTATCGTTAGAAAGCTAATTCAATTATCTATAATTTGGTGGGTTTTGAGATGAAAATTTCCATGTATATAAAGTGTTATACATGTTTAAGGTAGATGCTTATAGAATCGAATACCAATCTTTGGATGAATCGAAGGATCTTAGCTCTACTTGGATCTAAGAGACTCCTATGAGTATTCTTAATCTCAAGAGCACTTCAAACATGAGGGTAAAGATCATGAACTTATATTCACATAGGAATCACTTGGATTATATCTTATACATGTATTAACGATGGTTCATTGACTAGCACAAAAAAATGTGGGGTATTACATTATCTCCCCCTTGGGAACATTCATCCTCGAATATGGCTAATTAAGCTAAAAATACGGAGGAATCTGAGGCTATAAGCTATCATGCAGAACTGAAATAAACTAAATAGCTGAATCTTAAACATAATTAGCTACTGAACTGATATGCGAGTGCATGAATTCTCATGAAAAATAGCTATATGGCTGAGATAGAAACGAGAGTGTCAACTTATGAGTAACCATTACTTTATGATGGATCTGATCTCGTAAGAAAAGATGAGAGGTTTATAACATGAAAACTCGGGGTATTACAATATCCCCCTCTTGGGATCATTCATCCCTGAATAATACTGATGTTGAAATACTAGGAAAAGACTGAGAGGAACACTCACGAACTGAATCATGACTTTAATATCCGAAACTAAAACCGATGCATGATGCATGTACTGAATTGACTTTATAATTTACATGGATGCAAACCCATGACCTCTTGGAATGGACATACTCAGGAAACTTTAGGTAGTAAGGCTAGACTAAATCAGAAAATTAGAAATCTATAGGAGCATATCTGATTAACTGCTACACCGTATTGCAGTCTATATGAACTGGATCATACTAACTGCCCATACTTAAATGGAGTATTTCTCCAACACTCTTCTACGAAATTCTAATAACATTAGGGAGCAAAGAATTTTGGGCATGATCTGAACACGACATCCGACTACAGAATCACAATATTGATATAACTCTATAGCTTGGAACATAGACATATAGATTATAAGCTAGGATAGAATTTCTAGGCCTTAGGCAATTCTTACTTTCAAGCTTAGCTACTCTTCTCGAATATTCCCTCACTATACTATTCCCTTTAAATACCATACTCACTTGATTCAACTTCTAATTCTCACATGGGCTTTGATAAACCTATCTACTAAGGCCTAAACTTAGCTAAGTCCTCTCACCATGGTAAGTCCTAACTCAAAATCATGGGGTAGTACATATAACACTATAACTGAACTAGACTACCGCCACGATATGTGATGCATTGCGTTGCTCCCTACCAAGAGATACATGATCCGCTGCGGCCATATTATGTTGGATCATTATTTTTACCATCCAAATAGGTCTCAAACTTTGCTCGAAAAATCTAAAAATTACACGAGATATGCTATTGAAAACCCCAATCATGAATTTACTTCAATATTTACATTCCAAGGTTAGGAATGTTGGAAACTAAAGCGCACAATATTTATCCACTTATAACCAACATGGATTTCAAGCCTATTGCTATAACCACACATGGGTGTCTAAACAAACACCCGTAATAGCATACTCCTCATATTCTCTAAACCTCTTTCACAATAACTCCCACGCACTACCCCAAGAATATACACAACTAATTTTCAACTAACCACAACATGTATCAAAGACTTAGCCTCAATATTACTTCACACATATGGCCTTAGCTAAACAAGCATACAATGATCTTTCATCAACAAGAAACACTTACTTATCACCACTATTATTACATAAGGAGAAGTTACTAAAAGGTTAGAACATGAGACCTTGAAGCATGGAAGGATACTATATGAACATTGATGCTTAACTAAAGCCTGAGGATACACAATCCACATCATAGATTCATCAAAGTGATCTAAATTGAGGGCATACATAGCTATAAGTTGAATCTCATCAATAATTAAGGGCATAGCAGGAGTTATGAGAACTGATCATACTATAAAGCATGAGTACATAAGTCATAATCTACATGATTGAAGTTTAGAATCCATGATGTCATGGAACATAATCTATACTATTGAGTGAACTGGAACTGCTTATGCTAGGAATTGGAAGTGTACATGATTTTCTATTATGCTCTTGAACAAGAACTTTGATCATGGATCTAAAATGTAAGGCATGAGTAGGTATTGGAATAACTAAAGTAAACTGCTGAAATAAGAATAGATTGAGCATCATTCTTTCTCACAGCAATTCCACAACTTACTGGAACATCTACTAGAATCTGAAAGCTGGACGCGGTTACTCGTTCTATCATTTCCCCCTTAGATTTAAGTCATCACTCTAAGTCTATGAACCACTATATACACTCTAGTCTAACTTGAAATAAATTTTACTCTAGAGTGTGGGATATAACAATACACATGTATAATAGAACTTAGCCCGAATGACTACACCTGAAAGCGTAAAACCAACTTCTAATACTACCTTCTGAGTTATACCCTATCTTTCTATAGACACAATAGTCATCATGTAATACTTGAATACTTACTATCTTTGAATCTGCATGAGCATTCCCATAGTCAGAGTGCACACCAGCTAGTACTTCAACTCTTATTTCTATTGGCTGAATCTTCAAACTTTCAAACAAAGATTTCAAACACTTAACATGGATAACTCCAAAACTTCGATGGATCATACTACTTCTGTCGTGGCCTACCAATATATGCTTGTAAACTTATATTTCTAAACCATGAGAATCAAAATCATACTTAAAAGGGCTCAACATCTTTAATCATCATCATAACTCCTTAACTTAGCTATGACGAACATCATTCATTATCTAACTAGTCTTTCTCCAATGAGCATCTCCAAGGTACTACTAACAACACCACATGCAATGATCCTCGAAACTAATGCAGCCCCATAGCACCTTGGGTGTACTTCTACATCATACCTACAATATCAGACTTGGTTATAAATCAAGTAAACTTAAGCTCTTGTATACACTATTCAAGCCTATTAGATCACTTCCATACAACTAACATTCACAACACATCAATCATTATACCCACCTTGATAACCATCTACTATTTAAACTTAGGGTCTGGTTCTAGCTATGATGAACGACAACTTCACACGATATTCTTACATGCCAAATATCTAAAAACATTAATCGACTAAAACTTTATAACAGTAAGGATCAATCATAATCCTATGATCTAACTTATTTAAAATCCATTAACACATCCTCCTTCAACATATTATTACTATCTACCCTTTTTATACCGATAAAATTAGTTTGCAGCTTAATAAGTTTTAACTAAACTCCCTATGGCAATCTCAGGGATACCTAAATTAATAGCACTCCTCCACCAAGTACCTTCATCAATAACCTATACTTTTCTTACATAACAAACACCATCAACAACTCTTTTCATACTTCAAGCAAACAACAATTCACTTTAACTAATAACTCCTTTTCTACCTTCTACTAAATTAACACACAAGAACATATCACTTCATTACTAACTCAATCTTATGAAAAAAGATTCATCTATATATATATTCAACAAATCTCCCTTACCACTTGTCACTACAGCTCTAAACCCCCAGTTACAACCAACACAAGAATAACAAGATGAACAAGAAGTTGCTAGTGAATCGAAATAGGCCTCACACGGCTTTACTAGACTTTGATTTTATGTTTCTAATAAGAAAATAAGATGAATAACAAAGAAACTATGCTAGTGAAAAGAAAGAGCCCCACACGGCTTCACTAGACTTTTAGTTTCAACAACACAATGATAACAAGATTACAAGAGATAAAAACTTGGCACATAATATTCAATGATCTAAGAATATGCATCTTACTCTGTCTTAACTGAATAGCTCATAAGAATGAGGATATAACTTTAAACTTGAGGGACTTATAACACAATAGAAGGCTTCTCTAAATCCACTTTGTGAGACTTCTAAAACTTCTTGCCAACAAGTGTGAGAGCATTATTAGGGGAGGGAATTAGAAATTTCCAATCATGTTACCTCAAGAATAGTACATAGATAGAGAAGTATAGATTATCATTATGGATTCTGAGGAGGAATCAGAAAGCACACCTTACTTAGTCTTAGTGCATGACTTTCCATGAACATGAATAAAGCCCTTCAAACTTTGGAACATAAAAGCACTAATGGGATACATTCTAGCCTTCTTATAATCCATAACTATTTAAGGAGACTATTTGAGAAAGCTCTAGCAGTAACGATTTAAGCTTGACTATTTTTTGATACCTTGAGAATAAGGTAGAGATAGACCGAATAGAGTAAGATGAGAATCTATTTAAGTTTCTTAGAGACCCCTTTCTATAGCACAATCTAAGAATTGAAGAATGGAAATATTTACTAAATGCCTTGTGGCCTCCGAAAAAAAAAGTACAGACATCTCTTATCGTTCTGCAAGCCTCTACTAGACACGGTTTCACAGATACCCTAGGACACTTAAACTTCGTGCTCTGACACCAAGTTTGTAATGCCTCCAAAATGGGTCCTGAGATGTCACACGGTGCTTAGGGTCACAAGTAATCCCAAGCTAATCCTTCTACTAGCATACTTACAAGCAACTTAATAAATTACATAAATCTAGAAAAAATCAGCAGAAACATAAAACTTTTCTGAACTTGATTAATACAACTCTCAATTTACAAGATTACAACTCTGCTTTAGCCAACAAAACTAAAATTAAATACATTAACACCACTGACTATCTATGAATACTCAACTAGTACTGACTATAGGTAGCCAGGTCATGACTCCCAACTATTCCAACTTAATACAACTGAATAAAGAAAATACAATACTTCTCAAGTTGTATAATTGACTCGAGCCCTTGAATCAAAATGACTCATCACCTGCTGACTAAAAACTACGAATTGACTGAATATACTATATGCACTACAACTTGTACTGAGAATGTACTGAGTATATGGGGGTGTATACAATAGTTAAATAATATCATAAATCATTATAGAAATCATGCATGCTAATATAAATAACTCACATAGCTTGAGCAAAAATTGAAAATCTAAATCTCATAAATCATGAATAAAGAAGCATGTAGTATAAATCTCATGAGTCATTACACCCTATTCTAAAATATGTATCCTCTTCTTTCTCTCAAATCTTGTCAACTAGATGAAATCTTAAGATAATAACTTTTAGAACATACACTTTAATCTTATAAAAATAAGGGACTTCTTTTGAAATATAAGAATTATAGCCCATTAGGAAACTTAGGACTTGGGACTCAAAGACTTGGGAACTTTAAGACTGTAACACTTTTAGAGACTTTAGGACTTAAAACTTTGGAAATCTTAAGATATTAACTTTCAAAATATATACTAAGACTTTAAATATATAAACTATTTAAAGAGTAGGGGCCTTCTTTGTAACTTGGAATTATAGAACTTTGAGAACTTAAAGACTTAGGAACTCTGGGATTTTCCTCTAACCGATATAAACCATTTGAGCTGTCCAACGTCCTGCCCATTAAGGAGAGTTGTTCTACCCTTGCCATCAGAATAGAACCTTAACTTTAGTGATCACTATCTTAACCCACTTGGGGTAAATCAAATCCTATGGTGGCTCGTAGTTCTTGGGTATACAACCTTGGAATCAAGCCCAACTCGGTGCTAAATACTACTCCCATACTTAGGCTCTGAACATTTAGAAAATCCACCTTAAATAATACAAAAGTGTGTAATGGAAGACAATTATGCTTCCCTTTAACTTGAATCAAAATGATGTGGACTCCTTTCTTAGCTTAAGACTTAAAACATAAATTTTCTTTAAATCTTGGTAAGCAATTTGTTAGAAGAAAACATAAGGTTATAGCCTTCTTGACAATCCAAACTCATTCTTGATATAGATATAAAATCAAATCTTTCAAGAACATGATCTTAGAAACTCAATATTAAATATGTGGGCTCAAATTCACAATTTAAACTCATAACAATCACAACAACACTTTTGGCTCAACATCATTATTGAAATGATTCAAAAATAATAATTCTTAAAAAAAAGGGTGCAATTCATGATATAAACCTTCAATTAAAAGAATAATTAAGTATAATAATCAAGCAAATTCCAAAACATAATAACTTATAAATTCATAATCATCAAGACAAGATAATTTGTGCAAAACCCCATTTAGAAATCGTGAAATCATTAATAAAATTTAGTTCTTTGGGAACAAGAATTAAAGGAGTGTTCTTGTTCAAACCCCACATACCTTAGATTATTATATCTGAAAGATGGATCCTGAATCTTGATCCATTCTTTGGAATTATTGATCTCGAGAGAACCTAGTTTGATCATGTTCTTGAGAGAAAAATTGAGTAAAGGAGCAATTTTATGGTTCTAGGGGCAAAAATTATATGTTATAAATGGATTAGGGTGAGGGGGAATGACCAAAATGCCCCTTGTCCCATAAAAAACTAAATTAGCATGCAAAAACCATGTTGTAATGCAATCTCAATGCATCACATCGCTATCACGTCGGATTACTGCGTCACACAGAAAACTGCTTAACTTTTTGGTCGGTTATTGAGTTTTTGCGAAATTGGTATTATTGGAAATTTAATTCAATTATCTACAATTTTGTAGGTCTTGAGATGAAAATTTACATGTATATAAAGAGTTATACATGTTTAAAGTAGACCCTTATAAAATTAAATACCAATTTTTGGATAAATCAAAGGATCGTAGCTCTACTTGGCTCTAAGTGACTCTTATGAACATTCTTAACCTCAAGAGAACTTCAAGCATGAGGATAAATATCATGATACTTATATTCACATGGGAATCACTTGGATTATAGCTTATACATGTAAGAAAGATGGTTCATAGACTAGCACAAAAAAATACAGGGTATTACAGTATTAGGGAAGTGATATAAGATAAGAACGGTCCTAGGAAATATAAAGAAGTTTTGATTTGTCAAAGGACATATAAAAAAATGTTAAATGACAGATAGGTCACAAATAAGCTAGGGTAATATGTTATTCACAGTATAATAGAGAATTTAATAATTGAAACTTTACTTGATCTCATAACTTCTTTCCTATTTGCTATTATTGTTATCTATTTTTAATTCAGGTAGAACTATAATACCTACTAATACGTGTGGTTGTACTGATACTTTGTTTCGGGGGTATAGCCTTGTTGCAGGTCAATTGGGGTTCCTATAGAAGTGTAATGACCCTTTAGGTAATTTTCCCTATTTTTGTATATCTTTGCAGTTATAGCTTTTACATAGTTTCCCTAAGTCATTTATGACTTCTTGGGACTGACAGTTTGGTTAGCGGGTAGTTTATTTGGTTTTAAAAGTCAATTCCCTATTTAGAAGTCTTCACTGGTTCCAAATGGCCATCGGGTGAAAAGTTTAGTATTAAAATCTCATATGCAAATTCTGACTGCGTCAGAAACTCCGAGATATTGATTTTAGGCTAGGTATACCTTTGGTTTTGGTCCCGAGGCACCCGAGCTTATTTTGACCTATTGGCCAAAAAGTTAATGTAACACCCCAAATCTGGTACCCGGGATGCTACACGGTGCTCATAACTCCGAAGGACCACAAGCTAACTCATGACTGATATCTATATCTGTACACTGCATAATATAACATGATAATGTGGAAACATGAACTGAAAGGCCATAAGGTTCATTACTGAACAAACATCTGTTAACACAATGTCTGAAAATGGTATAAAAATACCAAAACAAATCTAAAATAACTGCCTGACATGCTGTAGTCTGAAAGTCTCTAAACTGTCTGAATAAGAAGTTGATGGGACATGTCCCCAACTAACTTCATCTACTAAAATAAACTCAAAATTGAAATAGTAATGTAATCATCATGTCCATGAAAGATGAGGACTCTCTTCAAGCTCTGACTGCTGAGACAGAAATCTACTGCTGATCTGGAGATCATGCCTCTAAACCTATGGTATAAGACACCATAGCGCGAATGCACTAATACTTTGAATGTACTGGTATGCAAGTGAGGTAGGCTAAATGCATGGGATTCATATGCATGAACAAATATAACTGACTGACTAACATGAACGTGAGAATATATGCATTACTACGTAATTGTAATTGAGATCGTGTTGGGACTGAATACTGTATTACTGAATACTGAGGGACTGATACTATGTTACTAATACATGGATAATTGTTTCTAACAGTTCTGATTATGAAGAACTGGTCTGGTTGACTGTATCTGACAGTCCTGAAGCTGAAGATTGATTACATATGTTCTGATAACTTATAACATAAGTGACTGTGTCTGATAGTCCTGAATGTGATGGAACTAGCTGAGTTCCATACTATATCTGAGTAACTAATTCTAAGATCAGTCCTATCTAGTTGGGGATCTTTGAGTATACTGATAATAAAGAAGATTTGACTTAGTCTGAGATCAGTCCTACCTAGCGGGTGATCTCTAAATCTGATTATGCTGCTACTGATAGACCATAGTTGAGATCACTCCTATCTAATGGGTGATCTCATAGTATATTTATAATGACAAGGATTGACTATTTTTGACAGTTCTAATTCTATATTACTGAGCTAAATTGACTGTATCTGAAAGTCCTGATTTCTATAAATAAAACTGTGGGATACATTTATCTAACCAATATGCCCCATACTATGCTAACTAGGGTCCAACCTTTAACCCCAGTTGGAAGGATGCCAGTACCATGCCACTGATAAAGACAACTATTATGGAGTAGTCCTAATCTAGAGGGTGACCCCTAGGATTAGTTCTATACATTTAAATGCGCTAACTGGTGATCCCTGAGTATGTCAGTCCTATCTAATGGGTTATATCTCGTACCTATGCTAGCTATGTAGTTCTAGAACTTAGGGATTTATTCTAGTTATCTCAGTCCTATCTAGCAGGTAAGTCCCCATCCCTAGGCTTGCTCGGTGCTGAATCCTACTCCTATCAGAAAGACGCTGAACTAAACTGATTGGCTGAACTGAACTAGGCTGATTAACTAAACTGAATTGATACTAGTGGTATTATCTAGTATAGATAAACTTAATTTACTGAGTTCCATTGACTGACAAAATGTACTGAGTTCTGAGGACTGACTGAGAATATTGAAGTTACTGAGATTACTAAGCTACTGAAATTACTGAGATTTCTGAGATTTCCTGAGTCACATGACTGACTGAGTTCTATGGATCGTAGCTTGACTGAGGAGATCGTGAAAACATAACATGGCTTTTGACACACAGCTAAATGTTTGGGTGCAAGTACCCCCAAGACTCGATGACAAGAAACTGACATAGCATGGCTTACTTGAACACAAGACCAACAACACAATTCATAGTTCATATGTTGAAGCACTTCATCAAACATGTGGTATGCATAAGCTTGTACATACATGGGGATTTCATGATATCATACTAGTTGGGCATTGTTCCTTCCTCTAGGCATTTAATCATACACATAATAGGCATAGAATGTGTAAACAACATTAGACAACAATCAAACATCATGATTCATCTCTAATTTCATCATCCAAGGGTTTTAATCCTAGGTTTACATGAATCTACATCATTACTAATCGATTACATATGCAATTTATCACCAAACATGGATTAGAATGCAACTAGACATTATCAACATGAACAAGAGCAATCCAATCATGAAATTCATAAAGAAAATCCATAACTTGAATTTAGAAAAGAGATTCTTGGACTTCATAGATGAAAGGAGTCCATGATTGAACACTACGCATACCTTAGCTTGTGATTATATGAATATTGATGGAGAGATTCTTGAAATTTGATGATGAATTTCCTTGGAATTGAACCTTCTATGAAAACCCTAGGGCTTGTTCTTGAGAGTTTTTGAGAGTAATTGAGTATAAGCTGCTGAATTATGGACAAATCTCATGTTATAAGGCTTATATAGTGTGTTAAATTGACCGTTTTAACCCTAGGACACATCTTTCATTTTTGAGAAAATTTCTCGATTTTCATCCTTGGCGCGACGTGCCTCTATTGCTCCAAGTCACTAGAAAGTGACAAATGGGAAATTGCACGGTGGCGTAACGCGGAGCTATCGCGTTTCCACCTTGTCTATGACCTTGAAGTTTAGTACGATGCACCACTATCATGAAGAAACACTGGAAATTGGCAATTGCCATTTGAGCTATCTCTGCGATGCACTGAAGGCTCAGGTGATACACTATCTCACTAAAAAGGCTCTAGCTCTTCATCCGGGTGTTGGATTTGGGTTAATTTGGTATCGATGGAAAGCTTATTCGATTCCCCATATGATAAAAATTAAAAATATTGAAAATACCACGTGTACAAAAATAGATTTATATTTCAAATAAATCTTCGATCATTCTTGGGGAAACTTTTCAAGATAGGACAAGTATAGGGTATTACAGTTAAGAAAATTAAAAATAGGTGTAGGACCCATATTTGATTGAAAGAACCTCGGATGGAAACTTCGAGTGCATGATTATGTTTGAAATATTAAACTTAGTGTGGTTATATTATCTTTTTCATATAGGGGATTTCGAATAAATCCCGAGCGGATGACAAAAACTTGGAAATTTTTTAAGTTTTCGGTGCTATCCGGTGTGTCGGAAATGACCATCCATGGCTGCGATTGCAACTCCTCATGTTGAGGATGTAATTCGATTGCCAAAGGTTAGTCGTGATTGCAACAACCCCGACATTCGAGGGGTAGTGCAATTGCACACTGCAGATAGTGAAAGCCATTTCTAAGGATCTGGACTGCATACAAAAGGACCCCTTAGTCCACAATTTTATCCATTATCACTCTTGTCTTGATATCCAAAAATCCTAATATAGTGTGAAAGTTTAAAATTGAAGCTTATGGGTCCTTGGGAAGATAGATTAACAACTATTTCTTGATTCTCCTACGGATTTAACGTAAGAATTCACCCTTTTCTTGGAGAAATTTCTTGAGTAATTTCTAAAAAACCCAAAACCTTTAGGGATTGATTTTATCCCCAATTCATCTTGGCTTTCACCCATTTTTTAGGATAATGATTCCTCATTGGGTTGGTTTCAGAAACATGATTTTCACAAGTGGGACCCAAATAGGGTTTTGAGGTGATTTTTGAACCCGAAGCACATTGGTGCAATATGGGTATCAATATTCTCTTATTGATGAGTAGAATGTATTTTTTGATAGCTTGACATCTTAAGGAGGATTCTCGGAAGGCAAAGGTGAAGGTTTAGCAATTCATTGAGTTTTCTTAGGCGTCGAGGGAGGCTAGGTTTATCCCTTGTTAGATTGAGCTATGTCATAGTATTCTTATGATATTGTACTGGATTTGGGATGTGTGTTATTTATTGGATTGATAAAATGCAAGATTGGGTTTTCTTGGATCGCTTAGGCTAAATTGAACCCGTATAGCAGAATACTTAGCTTGTTGCCTTGAACCTTAGTGCATTAGACTTCATTACTCATGTTTAGCATGAGAATGCCTTAGTTTTCTCTAAATTAAGTAAAATGCTCTAGTTAATCATGCTTAGGGTAAGATTTTCCTTAGTTACTTACACTAAAGGAAGATTACTTGAGTTACTATATTGGCTTAGTTGTTGTGTTTAAGAACCTTTACCTTAGGACTAATTATGGCTTGCTGTACATCTAAGAGTGAATTTAGATACCTTAGCCTAGTCCTGAGTAAAATTTGACTTAGAATGTATTTCGGTGAATTAGAAGTGGGCTCTACACCCACCTTAAGCCAAGATTAATGTTAGCTATGTTGAAACTCGTGTATGCTTATTAATGCCTAGAGAAAGCCCTTTTGATAAAATTATGAGAAAACTTGGTACTTGTTGGTTATGATGAATGACATTAGAAGTAATGCCTAATTATTATGCCATATGTATGAGTTAGTATTTACGCTTATAATAAGCCATTGGTTATGCTATTGTTGTGGCTATTGATTGGGCTACCGAATGTACTATCGAATGAACCCTTGACTATGCTATTGCCTAAGCCATAAATTATGTTATTGAACATCCAATGAATAAGCTATAGATTATTCCATGGATTAGTTATTGCTCAAGCTATTAATGGGTCACTGCTCATGATATTACTTATGATTATGATCCTGCTAAGAAATTATGCTAGAAAACATTCCTAATAATGATATTAGCAATTGTGCCATGAATTATGCTAGGAGTCATTCTTATTGATTATATTGGGAAGTTGTGCCATTAATTGTGTTTTATATCATGATACTTCATTATATGATTGCTTATGTTATTGATTTTGCCAGCAATTATGATTATATATGTTCATCGATACCCGACAAAGCCAGGGGATACTATGATGATATGATGATACACAGAAAGACCGGAGGATATTATGATGTTATGATGATACCCGACAAGGATGGAGGATACTATGATGATATTATGATATCCGGCAAGGCCAGAGGATACTATAATAATATGATGACACCCAATAAGTCCGAAGGATACTAAAATAATATGATGATGCCCGGTAAGGCAAAGGATACTATGATGATATGATGATACTCGACAATGCCGGAGGATATTATGATGATACTGCTATGACCCAAGGCGACCCCCTAGTCATGAAAACATTGCTTACGGTAACAAGTAACCACAAGATAACTCATGAGCTGATACCTATTATGAGCACTAAATAAATGACACTAAAATAGCATATGCGGAAGACAAACTGATAAAATACTAAAAATATGAATACTGAATATATGTAAGCAACAAGTCTAAAATATTAGTAACAACTGATAATATAGAACAACTATTTACTAAGTAATTGTATGACTATCTAAAAGCCTCTAAACATCATGAGAAGTTGATGGGACAAACCCCCAACTAACTACGACTAACTTAACATAAGGAAATAGTGAAAGAAAACTATGATAAATATATCATGTCCCCATGGATGATGACTCACCACTGTTGCTGCTGAGTAACCTGAGCTATCTAAGAACGGTTGGGAAACTGAGCGTCTGAACCTATTGTATAAGACAACATAGCGCAAAGAAAAGTATGCAGTAAGTACTTTGAATGTACTTGTATTTGAGATGAGAACTGACTAAAATAAGTGCGGTAATTGAGCTTGAATGCATGAACATGTAATATCTGAGAATGGAAGACCAAGTATAAACATGTTACTGAAATCTGAAAGATTGAAATCTTTAGAACTGAATGACTTAAAATTTGTACACTTGGTCAAGCAAACCTGAACTGAGATATACTGTAATACTGACTGAAACTATAGGAGGTATCATGTAATCGACATGCCCCAATCTGAGCTAACTGAAGTCAAACTTGCAACCCCAATTGGAAGAGTGTCAGTACTGTACCACGGATACTAACACATGGCTGATGCTATGGATCTACAAGGCTGATGTCCCAAAAGACTAAAGAGTCACCCTCTACTATTAGGTGCTCTCATGATATATGCGTCAACCTTCAACTAATAGAATGACATCTCAAACCTAAGTTTGCTACATTGTTCTAGAACTGAGGTACTGCTACTAAAGCTCACACCCTCTAATGGCAGGTGAGCCCCCATCCCTGGATTCACTCTGTGCTAAATCCTTCTCCCAAATGAATTAACACTGGTAATGGAAAGAACTAAATCAAACTGAACATAACAACTTACTTCGCTCATCATGATCATACAACTACGTAAATTGTAATATTCATGATTTAGCTGAAATCTTTGCTTAAAAGATCTAAACTGTAAGTAAACACGTTGGTATCGGGTGTACATAACCTACCAACACTGAATGATCATAAAGTACAATATTAAAGCTTAAAACTTTAGTACGGGATTACGGTTCAAACATCCCAAAACACAAACATTTCATAAAACATGTGAGAATCAAGAATTTAAACATGGGACTGTGTTAAGTATGAGAAAAACAACATGATTGCATGGCTAAATTCATAAATTTGGGGATTTAACATGAAATTCATTTGAATATGACATGGGAAATTGAAACTCGAATCATGAGATAACTTGACTTTTCATGGAATCATACATGGGCATAAATTGAGTTCAATTACTAAGGAAACACATGACTTTAATCCATCTTGAACATACTAAACTCCATAATAAGAGAAAAATACATACTTAAGTTGAAAAGAATACTTTTGGGCTCCATTGGTGAAAGAGACCCATGGATGAACATCCCACATACCCTAATATCTATAGTACTAAATATTTCTTGAACTTAGAAGCTTGAACCCTTGATTTATTGAGAATTAATCTTGGGTTTGTTCTTGGGGAAGGAGGAGGGTTTCTTGAGAGCAAATTCGGGTGAAAGGGGAAAATAATGCCCTTTTGGAAGATCCAAATCCTGTTAAGGACAAAATAGGATGAGGGAAATGACTCAAATGCCCCTTAGGTACTTAAACCATATCACTGAGTGGGACAGAGCCACGCACTACGCCTTTCTCTCCATGGGAGAGAGCAACACACTACCGCAGCTTACTCCGGGGGAGAAAGCCGCATGTCACAGAGCACCTCTACCTCACCATGGGAAAGAGCAAAATTTTGCAGCCTTATCAAGTTGCTTCACTATTTAGTATATCCAAACACGTCCCAAACATCATCTAAAAATCCCAAAACTCACCCGAGACATACTTTTAACCTCCCTAACCATGAATCAACTTAAAAACCAATATTTCGGGGTCGAGAAGGCCAAACTAAATATTCATAAAGTTTAGGGGTCTTGAAAATGACTAAGTCCTCAACACTTAGCGAAATTTTCAAGTCTTGGACCCCTTAAGCATGCAACTAAGAGTTGAATCAAGCTTAGAATATTATGAGGTACTACAATATCTCCCTCTTAGGAACATCCATCCTTGAATGAGACTGGTTAGACTAATAATACTAAGGCAACTGAGGTTATATAATGATATGCATGACTTGGAACATTATTACATAATTAAGTCTAAAGCATGATA
This sequence comes from Capsicum annuum, assembly GCF_002878395.1. NCBI lineage: Eukaryota > Viridiplantae > Streptophyta > Magnoliopsida > Solanales > Solanaceae > Capsicum > Capsicum annuum. The sequence goes on along the minus strand of NC_061122.1, from coordinate 67,989,851 downwards.
CATGAACTGAACTGATTTTGTTAATGCATGCAATGACATGAAATGGTTACATAGCTAAAACTGTGAATAAAATTGAGTCATTCTAAGAAAAATCATTACCTCATATTGAATCTGAGTTTGTGGAGAAAATATGAGGGTACTTGGTTCGCATATCTGCCTCTGCTTCCCATGTAGCTCCCTCAACAGAATGATTCTGCCAAACAACTTTAACCAAGGGAACCTCTTTATTCCATGTCCTAAAAATTGATGATCAAGGGTCTCAATTGGGACTACTTCATAGGAAAGGCTACCTTGAACATCCATACTTTCTAAAGTAACAACAACAGCTGAATCACCTATGCATTTCTGTAATAAAGAAACATAGAACATCGAATGCACTAATGCCAAATCTATAGGTAATTTAAACTCATAAGCTAACTTTCAAATATAATTTAAGATTCTATATAAGCCAATATAGTTAGGACTGAGTTTCCCTTCTTACAAAATCATATCACTTCCATTATAGGAAAAATCTTTAAATAGACCAAATCACCAACCTCAAACTCAAGATCTCTTCTCCTCATATCTACATAAGATTTTTAAAGGCTTTGGGATATCTTCGACCTCTCTCAAACCAATTAAACTTTCTCCATAGCCTCAAATACTTAATCTGGCCCTATTAAGGTAGCCTGACCTACTTCAAACCAACCAATAAGAGATCTAGATCTCCTTCTATAGAGAGCCTCAAATGGAGCCATCTAAATACTAGGGTGATACTAGGAAAACTCAATCAAAGGCAAGTGGTCATCTCAGCTACTTTAAAGTCAATAACGTAGGCCCTCAACATATACTCTAATGTCTAAATGGTCCTCTCAGCCTAACCATCTGCCTTAGGATGAAAATTTGTAATGAGATGAACTTGGGTACCAAGACTCTTCTGAAAACCCTTTTAAAAGTGAGAGGTAAACTGAGTACCTCTATCTAAATGATAGACAATAGAATCCTATGTAACTTAACCAACTCTCTAAGATAAATCTTGGCATAATCCTCAGCTGAGTACGAAGTATGAACTGGTAAGAAATGAGCTGATTTGGGCATTCTATCAATAATAACCCAAATCAAATCTTGTTGACGACGCATACGAGACAACTCTATCACAAAATCCATGTTCACTACTTCCCACTTACAAGTGGAAATACTAAAATCCTGAATCATACCACTAGGACTTTGGTGCTCAACCTTAACCTGCTAATAATTTAAACACTTAGCCACAAACTCTCTAATATCCTTCTTTATACTATTCTACCAATAGATTTCCCATGAATCACGGTACATCTTAGTGGCTCCTAGGTGGATAGAGTATCACTTACCATGTACTTCTATAAGTATTCTCTATCTCAAACCATTAGCACACAGAATGCACAATCTGCCCAGACAATAAAGCACACCATCTCCCCCTTGAGAGAAAACCTCTACTTTTTGATCTCTAACTAACTCCTTCAACTTAACCAAATGAGGATCCCTATTTTCTTTGTCCTTCACTTTAGCAACCAATGAAGACTCTGAACTATTTTGAAACCATACACTACCTTCAGTTGAATCAACCAACCTAACACCCAATCTATCAAGCTAATGAACCTCACTGACTAACTTCTTCTTGTCATCCTCAACATGAGCAACACTACCCATGGACAATCTACTAAGGGCATTTTCCATTATGTTGGCCTTGTCTGGATGATACAACGTACTCATATCATAATTTTTTAACAACTCAAGCCCCCTTTTTTGATGAAGATTTAGGTTTTTCTACATGAACGCATACTTTAAGATCTTGTGATCAGTGAAAACATTAACATGGACCCCATAAAAATAACGCTCCAAATTTTCAAGGCAAAAATAATGGCGGCCAACTCAAGATCATGGGTAGGATAATTATTTTCATGGGGTTTAAGTTGTCTATAGGAGTAGGCTATGACCTTGTCTCTCTACATCAAAACACAGCCAAGACAAACTCTGGAAGAATCATAGTAAACTACAAACCCATCTGAACCATCTGGCAAAGCCAATATTTGGGCGAAGGTGAGTCGAATCTTTAACTCCTAATAGGAATCTGACCAATGAAGTCTTCTGACTCAATCGAGACATGGGGGATGCTATAGAATAAAAACCTTCATCAAACCATCTGTAATAGCCAGCCAAACCTAAAAAACTCTTAATATTTTATAGAGAGATGGGTCTAGGCTAGTTTCTTATTACTTTGGTCTTTTGAGGGTTAAGTCAGATTCCATCACCGAAAATAATATGGACAAGGAAATCTACTAATCTTAGTGTGAATAGTTGATGAGCTCTGAGGGTCTGTAACATAATTCTTGGATAGTCTGCATAATCATTCTCACTATGGGAATAGACAAGGATATCATCAATGAGGATTATGACAAATATGTCCAAGTACTTTTTGAACACTCTATTCATCAAGTACATGAAAGTTGCAGGGGCATTCATTAGTCCAAAAGACATAACTAGGAATTCGAATTGACCATATCGATTTTTCAAAGCTATCTTTAGAATGTCACATTCTTTGACTCTAAGTTGATGATAGCCGGATCTGAGGTCTATTTTATAGAAATAATTGGCACCCTGAAGTTTGTCGAACAAGTCATCAATCTTAGGGAGTGGATACTTATTCTTGAATGTAAATTTGTTCAACTGATGGTAGTCGATGCATATTTTGAGAGAACCATCTTTCTTACGCATGAACTAGACTGGTGCGCCCTATGGAGAAATATTGGGCCTAATAAAACCCTTATCTAAGAGATCTTTTAATTGTTCCTTCAATTCCCTAAGCTCAGTGAAGCTATTCTATAGGGTAGAATAGAGATAGGTTGGGTATCTTAAAGGAGATCTATTTTGAAGTTGATTTCCCTTTTGGGAGAAACTCTAGGAAGATCTTTAAGGAACACAACAAAAAATTCCCTTACTATTGAAATTGACTCAACACTCGTACTCTCAAAATTTAAGTCTTTATCTCAAACAAGATGGTAAACACACCCCTTAGATATCATCTTTCTTACTTTAAGATATGAAACAATTTGACCCCTAAGCATCAAAGTACTACCCCTCCATTTGATAACTCGTTCATTAGGAAACTAAAACTAAATGATTCTATTTCTGTAGTCAAATGAGGCATAGCATGAGTAGAGCCAATCCATACCGAGAATGACATCGAAATTAGTCATCTCTAACTCTACAAAATCAACTGAGGTAATTTTCTGAGAAACTGTGATCGGGCAATTTCTGTATACCTGTTTGGCTATAATAAATTTATCCACTGGGTAGACATTGAGAAAGGCTCTGCTAATATTTCGGGACTGATACCAAAATTGACGACTATATAAGAGGTCATAAAATAAAGTAAATCTACGGGGTCTAATAAACATAAACATAAAGATAGAAAACATGTAACGTACCCTCAACCACATCAGTAGAACTGTACAATCTATTCTAGCGTTGCCCACTAGTTCTACTAAAAGTGGTACCCTGCTGAGTCAGGAGACTGGCTGGAGCTAAAAGATGATTGGACTATCCCTGCTGACCAATCCCTGGGAAATCCCTATCCCTGTGGCCTGTCTCTCCACATCCAAAAAATATATCACTACCAGCCCTACACTTACCCTAATGATTCCTCTCATATCTCTGGCAAAGTTGATTAGTGCGATCACTGTTCACACTACCCTGGGTCTTAGAGCCTGGTGCTCTATCTTAACTGTCTTGCCTGAACTTAGGCACCAGCACACTAGTTGAAGATAGAGCTGGGGATAAAAAAATTTTATGAAATTGAGAACGGTTACCATCTTCTAACCTTGGCTGAGAAACATTAAAATTACCCATTCTGGACCTCTTTTTCTCTCTTTCCCTCTCTTTATGCTTTTTTTCCTTAATTTATTGATCATGAACCATGAGTATAGATAGGTTCATCACCTTAATCAACATAGATGTCCTACACTACTTAACCATACTATCAGCTACACCAGCTACAAACTTACTCATTCTAGACCTGTTATCCACCACCATAATAAAAGCATACCTCACAAACTGAGTAAACTTGAGCGAGTACTCCTTTACACTCATACTTCCCTACTTCAAACTAATGAACTTCTGAACCTTAACATCCCTCAACTTTAGGTGAAAGAACCTATCTAAGAAAGTTGTGGAAAACTTCTCCCACTCTATATGCCCTGCATCAACACCTCGATCCTCCTTCCACTACTTAAACCAGGTGAGAGCTACATCATGCAACTGATACGCAGCCAACTCTAAACTCTCACTTGAAGTGACACCCATGATATCTGTCAGTTTCTGCATTATGTCCAATAATTCCTGTAGATCCTCCTCAAAATTAGATCCCAAAAAATAGAGGAGAATTCATCTGAGTAAAATCCAGAATCCTAATTGCAGCCATATTTTCCAATAGATTAGCTGAAAAAATAGCCTGCTAGTTGTTTTAAGTAGCTACAGAATTGGTTAAAGTCAAGAAAGAGGCCCTAAATTCAGCGTGAGAGACATGCTTATTCAGGGTATCTTTCTGAATGGATGAGGGTATAGGATGACCCCCATTCCTTTTTTTTGTTGTTTCTTATGGGAGAAATTATATGTAAACAAGATGAAATATGAGTTAGAAAGAGAAATTGAATAGAGATCATGCTTTTTCACATGAGATAAACACTGAAAGAAGGGAAACTTCCCTAAAACATCTCCTATCCTCTTGCCTATAAGTGTGGTATGCTTTACACTCATGCGCAAGACTTACTCAACGCGTCTTTCAGACAACCTAGGATACTTTAAAACCTTAATATTTGATACCAAGTTTTTTCATAACCCGAGGCTACCACCTAGTCACAAAAATGGTGCTTACGGTCTCAAGTAACCATAAGCTAACCCATGAGCTGGTACCTACTGTAAGCACTGAATAAATGACATTGTAATAGCATATGTAGAAGATAAACTGATAAAGTACCGAAAATATGAATATTGAATACATGTAAGTGACAAGCCTAAAATATCTATAACAACTGATAATACTGAAAAACTGAACAATTATTTATTGACTGACTGTCTGATTATCTAAAAGCCTCTAAACATCATGAGGAGTTTATAGGACAAACCCCAACTAAAACCGACTGACTTAACATAAGAAAATACTAAAATAAAACTGAATTAAATATATCATGTCCTCGATGAATAAAGACTCACCACTACTTCTACTAAGTAATGCTGAGTTGTCTAAGAACGAAAAGGAAACTCTGCATCCGAACCAATATTATAAGACAACATAGCACAAAGAAAAGTATATGGTAAGAACTTCAAATGTACTGTTATATGAGATAAGGACTAAATCTAATGCATGAGATAACTGAGCATAAATGCATAATCATGTAATATCTGAGAATTAAAAACCAAACATAAATATATTACTAAAATATTCTGAAATCTAAAAGACTAAAATCTGTAGAACTGAATGACTTAAAATTTACATACTTGGTCAAGAAAACCTGAACTAAGATATACTGTAAAATTGGCAAAAATGGTTGGTGGTATCATGTAATCCACATGCCCCAATATGATCTAATTGGGGCCCAACATGTAACCCCAGTTAGAAGGGTGTCAGTACCGTGCCATGGGTACTAACTCATGGTTAATGATGTGGATCCATAAAGTTAATGTCTTGCAGGACTAAGGAGTCACCCTCTACTGGCAGGTGCTCTCCGGAGATATGCGTCAACCCTCAATTATGAAGAAGACATCTCAAACCTATGCTAGCTACGTCGTTTTGGAACTCATGTACAGATACTAAAGGTCACACCCTCTCCTGGCAAGTGACCCCCCATCCCTGGGTTAGCTTGGTGCTAAATCCTTCTCCTAACTAAATTGAAACTGTACTAGACTAAACTAAATTTAACTAAACATAACAACTGGTATCGCTCATCATGATCATAACAACTATGTAAATGGTAATAGTCAGGATTTAACTGAAATTCTTTCTTAAAAGATCTAAATTATAAGTAAACGCGTAGGTATCGAGTGTTAATAAACCACAAGTACTGAATGATCATAAATTACAATATTAAAGCTTAAAACTTTAGTATGGAATTATGGTTCAAAGACCCCAAAACACAAACATTTTATCAAACATATGAGAATCATGAACTTGAAAATGGGAATGTGTTAAATATGAAGAAAACAACATGATTACATGGCTAAATCCATAAATTTGAGGATTTAACATGAAATTCGCTTGAATATGACATAGGAAATTAGAACTCGAAGCATGAGATAACTTGACTTTTCATAGAACCATACATTCAATTACTTAGGAAATACATGAATTTAATATATATTGAATATACAAAACTCAATAATAATAAAAAAATCCATACTTTAGTTGAAAAGAAGGTTTTCAGGCTCCATGGGTGAAAGGGACCCATGGATGAACATTGCACATACCTTAATTGTTATTGTCCTAAAGATTTCTTGAACTTTGAAGCTTGAACCCTTGATTTCTTGAGAATGAATCTTACGTTTGTTATTGGGGAAGGAGGAAGGTTTCCTGAGAGAAAATTGGGGTGAAAGGGGAGAATAATGCCCTTTTGGAAGTTCCAAATCATGTTAAGGATGAAATAGGACGAGGAAAATAACTCAAATGCCCCTTGGGAACTTAAACCATATCACTGAGCGGGACAAAGCCATGCAGCATGCCTCTCTATATGTGGGAGAGAGCAACGCACCATGCTGCTTATTTTGAGGAAGAAAGCCACACATTATAGAGCACCTCACCATAGGAGAGAGTGATATGTCATTGCCTTACATATTGCTCACTATTTTGGTTATCCAAACACATCCCGAACCTCATCCAAAAATCCTGAAACTCACTCGAGATATACTTTTAACCTCTCTAACCATGAATCAACTAAAAAAACTAATATTTTGGAGTCGGGAAGGCCAAACTAAAAATCTGTAAAGTTTAGGAGTCTGGAAAATGACTAAGTCCTCGACACAGTGAAATTTTTAAGTCTTGGACCCTTTAAGCATGCAACTAAGAGATGAATAGATCTTAGAATATTATAGGGTATTATAGATATATTGATACCTGGGAAGGCTGGATGATGATTATATTGATATGCCTATGTGTATATCTACCGATTCAAATCTGGCTAGTCCTATGTATGGCAATTATATGTTTATGTATACTTATATGTTAGTTGGGTATGTTGTTGATATTAGTGACTCCGATTATAGCTTGTAAGTTTTAAATGGTTATAAATAGGTGGATTTGATGATTAGTGATAATTGAGGATTAGCGATAGTTAATGATTAGCGATGAATGTCATTTAACTGGTTAATAATGACTAGTTGATAAATGAGGTTTAGATGGTAATGATGATTAGCAATAAATTATGAATGGTAATAAATAATTCTAGTTGATAATTAATGGTTAGCTAACAATTGAGAATTAGTGGTTATGTGGTAAATAGTGGTTGTAGAATGATTAGAGGTTATATGATGACTAGTAGTCAATGGACTAGTAATAAGAAGTGGTTAGTAACTAGTGCATATTAATGCTAATATTGTTAAATGATAATGATATTATAAAATGCTAGTACATTGTCTAATATTGGTGAATTATGAAATATGGTAAATAACCAGTTGATGATAATGATGGAATAGTTCTTACATGATGGTAAAGGTTAGCTATAATATTGGTTGATTGTTTTACTCTTCTTTAGAGTGCACTCTTCAGTCGTATGGAATGCTAAGATGGGTTCTTTAATTTTCTGCACCAATTTGCATATGGGAGCCTATTTTTATGTATGTTTTCTTGTGATGATGCTTTGTAATGCATTATTTTACCAAATTGTTTACTTATTATGTTCGAACGGTAATTGGAATGTGTTGATATCTTATGTTGTATTATGATTACAGTTTAATTATTTATTATGTACAATGATGTTGGAGATTATTCAGGTTCATTTGTGTACCTTGACTTAGATTATGTTATCTTTCATTTTATCATACTTATATTATAGTTCAACTCAATCAGTGGATGATGCCTACTGAGTAGCCATTGTTTTTTACTCATACTACACTTTTGTACCTTTTTGGTGTAGATCCAAGTACTTGTTATTACCGTTGATCATTGATCATGTGGTGATTGATTTTTGGAGATAGGGTGAGCTATTCAATTTTAAGTCGCCTATTCCCCTCAATCTTTATTTTCAGTCTTTTGTTTCAATATAGATCTATTGACTATTCTAGATTTTGTGTTGTATTGATACTATTAGATGCTCTTGTACTGGTTCTACCTAGTCGTGGGATTGGTATATTGTATTATCTGTCTTTATCTATCCAGAACCTTTACTTATTTATATATTGTGTTCCTGAATTTTGCCTATGATAGGCATTTCCTACCAAATTAACCCATTGCGTTAGCTCCTGGTTATGTTTTTGGCTTAATTACTGGCGGAATTTAGAAGGTGTCATCATGACTCATAAATTGGGTCATGACAAATTGGTATCCGAGCCTAGGGCTTCACAGATCTTATTGGTACAAGAGCAAGTGTCTAACAGAGTCTGGTGGATTGAAATGTTAACATTAGTTTTCTATCTTCAAGAGGCTATGGGACATTCTTAGGAGTTCTTCACTTCTTCCACTCATATCATGATAAGAGTATGAGTTGGTTTGCGATGTGCTATAGAAATATAGCACTTTTGATGTTTAATATGAGAAAAATATGCAAGTTTCTAAGGTTATTTTGTTAGATATGATGTATTTTGGGTATGTTATGTATCAAATCATGTTTTGGATGCTACGTTTGTGAAAAAAGGTATTTTGCCTACTTTTTGAGCAATTATGGATGTCTAGGACACTTTATGGCTTGTTCGTGATCAAAGCATATTTGAAAATTGAAGAAAAGTTTAAAAGATGACTCTCGAAACTTACTAAGTAAACATGTGGACTGCATAGAGGATCAACAGACCACAAATAGGCAAAGCAAATGCTAGAAGTCCAAAATCCTGAGAGCTAACTTTCTGGATCCGGTGCCTGTGCCCTGTACTTGCGCTCACCCTGCTGACTTCAGTTACTACCTGTGACCAGGGTCAAGATGCAAGTGCAGACCACATGTGGCCACCTACCTATTCTCTCCTATTTCATTTGGGCTTTGGTTTTAGGGTTTCCTCATGCACTCTAAATACCCTTTCTATGTTTTTTGGTAGGAGTCGAACACTTTTGATACTCACAAACATATTTTGATTCTAAGATTCAATTTTGATCTTGGGATTCTCTTGTATTGAATTCATTTGATTAATTCAGTTATAGTTGTGGGTTTTACACTTCTTATCATTGTGATTTCATCTATTATTTTGATCATGAATGATATTGTTTTCTAAACAAGCATGAGCGGCTAAAATGCACAGCTAGGGTTGTGGAAACCCTGGCGAATTGATGAAGTAGGGGAAATGTTGTTGTTTTGAACTGATACCTATGCATGCATTACTTTATCTTTATTATAATCTTTTTCTTAATGGGTACACATGTTAGGATCCCGCCTAGATATTGCTACAAAATCCAAAAGAGTAGTACTAACTTGGAAAAGATAAAGACAACAGTAATTTAGAGTTTAAATGTCGATCCACGCTTCTAGGTTTTATTTAAGTAAGATGGTTAGATTTCATCTAATAGATAGAGACTCAAAAGGTAATAGTTAACTGGGATCAAGATAAGGGTTAGTAAGGTGACATCCCGAGACTCAAAAGGTAAAAGGTGAAATCCTTCGACCCATCAAAAGACTATAGAAGGTACATAACTTATCGATTTTGCCTGCAAAGTATTGGATTGGTTCAACAATGCATGGTGAGCCTACGAATTTGAGAATCCAATGGGAACAAAATCTTGGTGTCCAACTATAACTAATTACAATTGAAGTATATTTAGTTACTTACTCTAGATTACTACACAACCCCCCCCCCCCATTTACTTTTCCAGTTCTGTCCATCGTCTACAACTATTGAGATCCACGTTCCATGTGTTCCCTTGGGATTTAACCCCAACCTTTGTTAGGTTAGCATATTTTGATAGCGACTGTTATCTTCTAAGAGGAGGTATAGTTTGGACGTAACCAAATTTTAGGTACCATTGTCGAGGAACACGGTGTTGATTTGTGATTTGAAATTGTTGCAGTTTTTGGGTTTTTCTTTTTATTTTTGTTCTTAGTTGTGCATACGCTGGTGTATGCCTAGAATATGGAGTAGATTCAATTCCTTACTCCCACTAAATCAAAATTTAGAGAGGATCCTACAAACACCTAGTAATATTTCTGAGTAGAAAATAGATGAACTTCCTGAAGAGGTTCGTGATGTTGTACCTCTCCCTCCTCTCGAAGGAGCATAGAATATTGTTGATCGATAGACTAGTGAGCTATTAGCTAAATCTAAAGTCGAGAGAAGGTAAATAGAATAAACTCAGTGATTTGCTAGGGAGGCAGAGCTAGCTGAGCAGAGACAAGCAGCAAACCGCCGAGCAGCACTTGGGGGAAACCAGAACTGATCTAGATGTGCCCATGTTCAAATAATCCAAGAACATTAGTATGTTTAGCTATATATAAATGATGAAGAATACTTGGGATATATTGAGCCGATATGTTCAGCCGACAAAGACTGAATCCATAATTCCTCCTGTTTTACCCCAGGCATCAAGTTTGACATCATGAGCGCAATGATCTAACTTCTAAATCTAAAGGGTGTGTTTACAGTTCTACCTACAGATGATGAAAACTTGCACCTTGCTAATTTCATTGAGATTAATTATTTGTATACAAATCTAGGGGTGAATTAAAAGCACTCATACTGAGGTTGTTCCACTTCTCACTTATAGAAGAAGCATCTTTATGGTTAGGGGATTTTCCAAGAGGCTCTATCACTACATAGAGTGAGTTGCATAGGAAACTCTTGAATAGGTTCATTCCTCCATCCAGGATGTCACAGCTTAAGGATGAGATCCATAATTTCAGGCAGCTGCAGTCAGAATCTATATACAGGCCATGGTTTAGGTGCAAGAAGAAGCTAAGTATGTGCCCAACCATCGGTTGTCAGGGACAAGCTTATTGGAGATATTTTACTAGGCCTTGACCATTAGCTCCAGATCCATGGTAGACACCATATCTGGAGGAACTTTTATGAGAGTACATCAGGAGCCAGCTTCAGAGATTTTAGATCAGATCCACTTACTAACCAAGGATGACAAACTTGAAAGGCTAAAAGGGGATTTGGCACTTATGCTATCGGTGCCTCCTACGACCAAAAAGTAGTTGATGATACATTAGAATATGAAATTGCATTGCTAAGAACTTATCTAGAGGTACTAGCAAAGTATGTTGCAGCAGCGACTTCTGAGAATGTGAATGCAATAGCAGCACAGCGGCCAGCTTCCAAAGCTTATGAGTTAGAATTATAAGAATAAGCCAATTATCTGGATCATCAATCATCCATTTTTTAGCCCAAGGTCAAGGAAACCAAGGTCAAAACTACTATGACAGATACAGAGACGATAGTAGAGATCAAGATGGTGACTAGAGAAAGACGGATGACTACTGAAGGAAGGGAGATAGGTATATTCCACCTGGCAGATGAGATACAAAATCCAGAATGGAAGAGATACTGGCTAGCTGGTAAAGGGTCAAGAAAATCAAGAGATCAGCCTTATGGATATTAAGGCCGACATTTCAAGATTGACCTAAAAGGTCGAGTCATATGCCACTACTATCAAGCAGCTGAAGCACCAGTTTAGGCAGATGTCAATAACTCTGAACCAGAGGTAACTAGGTTCCCTTCTGAGCAATATGGTGCAAAATCTAAAAATGATAGTTCATTTACTTGCTATTACCACGAGGAGTGGATCACTACTATGTATCCCCGACAACCTATTACAGAGGCTGCTGATGATGAGATCCCTATTGTTGAGTTTGAAAAGGTAACATGTGATAAAGGTAAAGCTACTGAAAACAATGGTAAGGGTTGGTCATTGAGCCAGAAATTAGGCAAATTCTGAGACCACCCCCACTTTTTTCTCAGATATTAAAGCAAAAAAAAGAGGAAGGTAAGTTCAAGCAATTCATTGATATGTTAAAGAAATTGAGCTTGAATATACCTCTTCTTGAGGCATTAGAGCAGATGCCTGGATATGCCAGGTTTATGAAATAACTGGACATAATGAAGAAAGGAGCGACAATTGAGGATATTGATGGTGTGGAACACTGCAGTGTAGTCACGACAAGGTCTTTGGCATAGGAAAAAAGTGATATAGATCATTCACTATATTATGCATTATTAGGTCATCCTAATTTTTTAGAGCCTTATGTGATTTAGGGTCCAACATTAATTTGATGTCACTGGTCATATTTAAGCAATTAGGTTTGAACTCTCTGGAACTGACTTCAATGCGATTATTGATGGCTGACCGCACAGTGAAAAAGCCTATGGGAATGTCATTTGATGTGATTATGAGGGTGGATAACTTTATCTTTCTGGCTGACTTTGTCATCCTAAACTGTGAGGTTAACCCGAGATGCCCATCATATTAGAAAGACCATTTTTGGCCACAGGTAGAGAAATGGTTGATATGGAGAAAGGTGAGCTAAAATTCAGAGTCAACGATAAGGAGGCTACATTGAACATCTGAAATTTTATGAAGCATCCAACTAACATGAGGCTGGTATCAGTGATTGATTGTATTTATGGCCCTAGAGGATACTTTTATGGGTATCTCGATGAATTTTGAGTAGTTAAGATACATGCATAGTGTCGTGACATTAAATCAAATATTACATGGGAGGTATCTCATGGGCTTATTAGTGAAGTCTAAGTAATCAACACCGTTGCGTCGTGTCACGATATTAAATCAAGAACTGAGTGGGAGGCAACCCACTATTACTAGTGTTGATATTTTGTTGTTTTTTGTTTTTGTAGGTTTTTATCTCTTGGAATTACCTAGAATATGGTAAAAAATTGCTACATTCATTGATTTCCAGTTATGGGGACTATATGATCAACCCATCATGGTCACAAGTCCCCCATGATAAGTTCCGTAATAAGTTGAAATTTTGAGGATAAAAAATGTAAAGTTATGGACTTTGGCATCTAATTATACTTTTGTGACCTCAAACTTAGGTTGTGGGACTATATATAGCTAGAAAACTATTGAAACACAAAGTTTGGATTATAGGAAAGCAGGCCAAAATTTTTGGCCCAGCACTTACGCCCTGCACCTACTAGCCTTAGGTGGCAGGCGCAGGTTAAAGTCGCGGCTAGGTCAATAATTTGGATTAATTTTAAATTCAAATTTTGGGCTCACCAACACATATATATGACCTAAAACAGGCCCCCACCTATACTTAAACAACCTTAACCTCGTTTTAACTCATTCAAATCCTCAAAACTTTTCTCTTAGAATTCAAACTTTCCTCTTAAAACATAAATTAACCCCATACTTAACTAAAGGCTAAATTGACACTTATTTGATATACCAACTTGTCCCAACATGCTAAAAACAAGTTCCAACTTTGGTTTCGCTTGACTTCTTCATTATTCACTTTCGGTTCTTCATAAAATAGGTAACTTTCTCGGCTACTAATGGTAATGTATTGATCTATATATTGTTGAAATAAGTAAATATATGTATTCCACTATAAAATATATATAATATATCATACATGTATGTAGGAGCCTTGATGTAGACCAAAAATCTTAATGTAGGGCCATGTTTTGAAGTAAAATCTAAAGTTAGGCCCCAACCAAAAGATGAAGTTGAATGAATAAAAGTTATACCACTAGTTGAGCATGTTTTATTGCTTTGAAAGCTTTGATTTATGATAGGTGTGTGTCAATTGGACTTGTTGGGATTTTAAATAGCTTATGAGGGTGTGAAAATTGAGGAAAAATTCAAATTTTTTGAATTTTGAGTTTTTCTTCAACTTTTGCTATCCCTCACTTTTGTTGGAAACTAACAACTGGTTTTCAGGTACATATGGCACCTAAATCTATGAAGAAGAAAAACAAGGTTGGTACCTCAAGGATAAGTACAGAGTCTCCCAAGCCTAGTGGTTCAGTGGAGGAGTACCCGAGGTAGCGATGTAGAAACACTGCAGTTGAGGTTAGACGCAGAGTTATAAGAGGATAGACACACCAGTCTACTCAAACAGTTGTAGCCTGACCAAGGATAAATTTAGTAAGGATGTTACCCCTACACACTCCTCCACCTAATGATAATGATGATAAGGACACAGATTCTTAGTCTACTCCATAGGTTTCTTCTTAGGACCCCTAGTCTGAGGAGGGGTAATAGGATTTATCAGAGGAGGTAGAGCAAGAGGATCCATTAGTAGTGCCCCAGTCTGAGGAGGGTACTACTACTCATGTACTGCAGATAGATGTACCCTAATCTAAGAAAGGTACAAATCAAGCTACCCACGATACGTCAGTACAGCGAGCAGAGAGTCGTACTCCCACACATGGCTCAGATGCACCTCTCGAGAAACGGCATCCTAGGTGGTATGTGGTAAAGATGTGAAAGATATTTACTATTGACAGTCGGACTTTCGAGGTAGGCAGGCCTATGAGGTAAATTTATGAAGAGTTCTAGATTGACCTATTGGGGCTGGATCGAGTACGACAGTTATGGGTGGCATTTGATAGATATCATCTAGGTGGATGACTAGACCCCTTGGTTTTTACAACTCAGCTATGGTATGAGAATTTTATACATCATACCAAGCTTTTGTAGTCCTTTCTATACGCAGACATCTAGGCATGGTGATATTTATGAGGTAGCTGCAGCTTGAGCATACACTGGTTAGAGTGATCAGAATTGACATTTTGACAGAGACTATTCATAGAGTTATCTTCATCCCAGATTACATTACCCTTGCATCTATAGCTGAATGTGACCACAGACTGAGGGTTGCACATGATTGACATATCATGCAAGAGGCTGAGAACTGACGATAGAGGGTTGAGATAGCTAGGTGGATAGCCAGTTATATTTCAGCTTTAGGTAATAGAATCCCATAGATTGAGAGGCATAGAATAATCAAGAAGGGTATATTAATATTTGAGGCCAAGTTTTGGTGTTTGCTGATCAGATACCAAATAATACCCACTACTTTGGATAATATGTTAATATGGGAGAGAGAAGCCCTGGTTGCTTGTTTGATGGATAGATATTTTATTGCTTTTACTGCCATCCTCAAGCATGAGTTACATGATAGACTATTTTGATAGTTAACTAATTTGCCATTTCCTTGCATGATTCATGGGTTATGTGATGATATCAGTGTGCCTGAGATATTGGGAATAGATGAGAGGGGTCTTACAATGGCGACTACATATACAAATACTATGAAAGATCTGGCATGTCCTAGCTATTTTAAGAGATCAAGAGAGTAGAGGTAGTACCACGGGCCCAGACTAAGGTCACAGCAATTTCTACAGACCTTGATTGGGCACATCCTGGTAATTTGGGTGTTAGTATTGATATGGATATAGAGAAGCAAAGAGAGGCTTCAGATTTGAGTATGTAAGGTAAAGGGACACTAGCTACTTCTTTTTTAGCCCTGACTTTGACCTCAAAGATGTGGGTGTATCTTCAGAGCCTACTCACCCATCCACTGGAACTCCTACTTTAGGTACAATTGATATATCTGGTGAGTTTTTGCAGAGCTTAGTGGACAGCCAGAGGTCCATTGATGCTTGGATGAGGGATGTTGAGACCGAGATGACTCCCCTCTATGAGCAGATGAGATTAAGGATTAGGACTATATTTGAGTAGTTAATGGCCAGATGGGAGATTACACTTTTCGATCTATGTGCTGCATTTATAGACACGGCTTAATGAGTTTGAGTGAGGGGTTACAGCCCAATTCACAAAGATAGATGCACCAAATCTAGCCCAAATAAGGGGGGAGTTTCATATATTATAAGCAAAGGTATGATCTCTTACACTGAGTTATGTAGTAACCACTCCCTCGGTTATGCCCCTAGTGGTCTAGATATCTGATGTGCTATCATTTTGTTATCACATTTAAGACTTTTAACTCAGAATAATTATAAGTTTTTAAGTAACTATCATTGTTTTTACGATATTTCTTTGATATTGTAATGAAAGGTAAGATGTAAGAGAACCTAAGACAATAAGGACAAAAAAAGGTGAATATGGAACAAATAGCCAAGAAATTATAGAAGAGCAGTTGACGACTTTTGTGATAAGTCATCAACTTGGTTATAAGTTATCAGGTCCATCGTCAGCTAGAGGCAGTGTGATGAAGTTAGAGCAAAAGTGTAATGACATTCCTTGATATGTCATCACAAAGTTGATAAGCTATCAAGAGCGTCTTCAGCCTTAGACAGAGAATGGACTTCAGCTAGAATCTGTGATGACATTGGTGATAAGTCATCAAAGTTTTGATAATCCATCAAGTTTCATTATCAGCCTAAAGCATAGAATGTCAAAATTGAAATAGATCTGACGATATTCCTGATAAGTCATCAGAACCCTGATAAGGCATCACGCATGTCTTCATCTATTCTTAGAAAAAGATATAACCTTAATTTTGTTTCCTTATTTAGGGAAAACCATTTAAAGCTTTGTTTTAGGGTTTTCTAGACATTATTAACATTATTATTATCATTATTAGACATTATTCAATACATTGAGTTTTGACAATACTTTTGATATTTTCTCTCTAAATTTCATGGCTAGAAAAAAAATACTTGGAAGAGATTATTATTAGTATTGTGGGCTTTTTTATTTGTGATCTAATCTTCAATTCACTAGTTATTATTCATCTCTATAAGTTTATATTTCAAATCATGAATTCAATTACGTGTTTTGTTCATTACGTTATCAGTGGGTAAATTCCTTTAACCTGAATTATGGGATCTAGGGTTAGGTCTTGATAAGGTGCTAAGTATTCAAGATTCAAAAGGTGGTAGGATTTCTTGATAATTCTAAAGTTTTAATTAAAATCTTTTGGTTGCAAACAGTAGACACACCTGCTTTGATTTACTTGAGAAAGAAATAAAATATAGTAGGAAGTGAATTATCAACAGGGACTCAGAAATACTTTGTTTAATAATCAGCGTTGTAACAAGGTTGGTTAACCTGAGGTAAAATCTGGGCACTTAATAGAAATTCCCTAAGTCAGAGAGGATTCGGGAATTAAATGCTTAAGTAGGTCAAGAAATATTTAAGCATAACATAGATAAAGATAGCTTGTTATCCTACCCACCGTGAGAATCTTGAACCACTTTTAGCATTTTTCATGTACCGGAAACCCTAGTGAACATAATTCTGGTTATTTCATAAACTCTTGATTTACAACCACTGAAATTAAAGTGACCAACAATTATTTGCTGATCATCAAAACTCCTATTTTATCTTTTCGTATCAGTTGTTTAAATTTAACTTGGAGCTTTAGTTTCAAACTAGTTTAATCGCCACTCACATTTTTCCCTATGGATTCGATCCCGACTCCAAAGTTGGGTAAATATATTAACGATGACCATCTTGTACTAAATTAAAGTGTAAGCTGAGCGTTATCAATATCACCTCTGTGTACATCGAAATAGTTTGATTTCTTTATAGAGGATATTGAGGAGGTCCTAATAGTTAGGGCCTAGAGAGGTCACATGGATGACTTGCAAGATTTTATATTTTCTATATGACCTAGCCATTAAAATGTCCAATCATGATTTGATGGAGTCTGTATTCATTGATTGGAAAAGGCATGTATCTATAGCAGCGGGTGCATCATGTAGTAGTACACCACTGCCACCAGCTGATATTCCCCCCATCTGGGGATGCTCATGATTCGGGCACCTAGTGTGTCCCTGGAATATTCTCACTTTCCTCTATTTTACTTTGTTTTAGCATATTGAGGATAGTGCGCAGTTTTTAGTTGGGGTGGGAATACCATGCTACCACAGGTTTTTGATGTCATGCTTCTTTTCCTGTTGGTCGTGATATGGTTGTAGAACTGACATGTCTAGGATAATGTTGTGTCGTATTGTGTTTTAATTCGTAATGTGTTTTGTTTTTGTGTAACTAAGAGATTTTTGAATATTTAGGGCAGTATTCAAGTTTTGACTAATTTGATACCCCTCCAAAATTTTGTGTTTTGGAAATGTGTGAATGTATATATGTGTGAACATTGTAGATCTTATTATGGTATTAAGATTAGGGACATGACAATCACTTGCTAATAATTTCATGAATCGGATAGGTAGTACTTGGTATTATTGACTTTGTGCCATGTGTGTGAAAGATACTACCTAGTTCCCATTGTGTATTGAATTCGAAACTTGTTTTCTTAGTCTTGCCAAGGTTGAAGTATAGTCGGTTAGGAAAGGGTCATAGGCCATTTTTTATTTTAGTTTACTTTTAGCCTAAATGACCTTCCATGTGTAAATGATATCCTTTGATCCCTGTTTTGAGCCTTATAAGCCTATTTTTCTTATTTCTACATTCACCTTCCTATTTATATTATAATGAACATGTTTTGGCCTTGGTCCTCCTTGGACATTATGTACCTCAACTCAAATAAAATAACTAAGTTAAGGGTGGTTTTCATAGGGTGCATAGTGTAAAATAGATATGAATAAGGGTAAAATAAGAGAAAAAGTTAGCAGAGCTAGGTGTGGTAGAAAAAGAAAAGGAAAAGAAAAATAATGAAAAAGTAAAAAAGAAAGAATAAAAGACGATACCCAACATGAATATGCAATAAAGTATAAAAGGTGAGAAATAAGGGTGGAATAAAAGAAAATTGGCTAGTAAGTGAGACCCCAAGGTTAGAGTAGTGCCAAGGAGGCTTAGTCACTTGATATGTCCATATGTACCATACTAGCCCCCAAGCCTATATTTCAAGCCGAGAAAAGTCCTATAGTGATCCTAACTTTACGATATGAATCCTAAGATAAAGAAAATAAGGGCAAGCCTATGGTATTTGACATGCATTGATTGGAACGTCTCTTTCAAGTGTGAGTGTATCTTGACCGTCTCTGCATTGACATGTATTATTTCATATGAGTGAGTGGGATATCTTTGTTGTGAGAGCACTTGAGTCACATTGCTAGCTATTTTTGTGTTTCGGGTAGTGTACCTTATACATATGAGTAGTTGGTTATTGCTAATGTAATTGACATACCTTGATCCCATTTTGTCATGTTGTTATGATTCATATTCATACATAGTTGGTATTGAAAAGTGAGATAGGAGGGGGATGTAGTAATTTGAGTTTTAAGTATTGACTGACTGCCTTGAATAGATTACATTTTCCTAGTCAAGCAGTGTTTTTGTTTTTGTTGTGTTTTATTGCCTGAGGACATACAAGCATTCTAATTTGAGGGTGTTGATGAGCTATAGAAATATAGCAGTTTTGATGCTTAAAACAAGGAAAATATGCAAGTTTCTGAGGCTATTTTGTTAGATATAATGCGTTTTGGGTATGTTTTGTAGGAAATCATGTTTTGGATGCTAAGTTTGGGACAAAGGTGTTTTTGGCTACTTTTGGAGAAATTATGGATGTTTGGGACACTCTTTAGCTTGTTCGTGATCAAAGCATGTTCAAGAATTGAAGAAGAGCTGAAAAATGACTCACGGCACTTACTAAGTCAACATATAGACCGCAAGTAGGAAAAGCAAGTGCCAGAAGTCGAGAATCCTGAGAGCTAACTTGCAAGATTTTTTTATCCGGTACCTGTCTTCACCTTGATGACTGTAGGCACTACCTGTGCCCAGCGTTAGGGCACAAGTACAGACCATATATAGCCACCGACCTTGTTTTCTCCTATTTCATTCGATCTTTAGTTTTAAGGTTTACTCATGTACTATAAATACCCTTTATTTGTTCTTTAGTAGAAGTTACACACTTTTGATACTCAAAAACATATTTTGATACAAAGATTTAATTTTTTTCTTAGGATTTTCTTGTGTTGACTTCAGTTGATTAATTCAGTTACGTTAATGGGTTTTTACACTTCTTATCATTGTGATTTCATCTATGTTTTGGACTAATAATGATATTGATTTTGTTACAAGCATGACCGGCTAAAACCCATTGCTAAGATTGTGGAAACCTGGCAGATTGACAAAGTAAGGAAAGTGTTGTTGTTTGAAACCAATACCCATGCATGTATTGATTTATCTTCATTATAATAGATTTCTTAATAGGTGCACACGTTAGGATCCCACCTAGATATTGATACTTACTCCAAACAAAGAGTAGTGACTAGAAAAAAATAAGGACAACATTAATTAGGATTTTAATTGTCGATCCACACTTCTAGGTTTTATCTAAGTAAGATGGTTAGATTTTATCTAATAACTAGAGACTCAAAATGTAATAGTTAACTCGGATCAATATTGAAACACCTAGACTTAAAACCATTGAAAAACTTCATCTTTTGGTGTCACTAGGGTGGGTACGACTAGAGGCTTGAGTCATACCCAATGGATATGAGTCATATCCAATGGATATGAGTCATATCCTCCCTCACCTCCATTCTCATACCATGAGCAACCTAAGAAGGGTAGCATGATGTATTCTATACAAGTGACTCTCCTCAATCGCAACCTAGGGGTATGAGTCATACCTAGGTAAGTCATATGGAGTGAGGTCTTGGCTTAGAGTGGACTATTTTTGTTATGAGTAGAGTATATGACTAGGGGGTGAGTCTTAATCCTTGGATACGAGTCAAGGGTGCACGGTCGTACCCTTAACAATATGTGTCACCTAGGATAGGATAGGGTATAATTTAGCGTATGACTCATATCATAAGGTAGGACTACTTAAGCGAGTCATAAGGTTAGTTGTACCCCTGGACAGGTTCATTTTCCAGCTTTAACTAAGGGCCTTATGGTTATTTCCCAGGTCTAAAACCCTAAGCCCTCTTACTATATAAGTATGTGTAGCCTCTTAAACATCTATTTTGATGGATCAAACACCTTAAATACTCTCTCAAGATCATCTTTGAAGAATTGGAGGCTAGGGTTTTAAGGGTGATCTTTAAAATGGAAAGGGGAGTAAATAATCTTGGTGATTGAAGTTGTCTAAGGCATTTACTTCTTCACCATTCTAAATAAATCTAAACCCATTTATTTCACACTTGGATTAGTAAGTGTACATAGTGGTTTTGAAATCAAATGAAAAGGGTTTTGTTGCTTAATAATGAATAATGATGATCCTTACTTACACTTTTTTTATTCATGTAATTGATGGTAGTTTGAACATGTACTGCTTATTGTATATGGTCTAATAGGTGGGTCTTGAGTAACCCTAGTCTTTATGATTTGTATCATGAAATTGGCCTTGGTAAAGGCATATTACACAATGTTATTATGAAAATATCTAAGTGAGATGTCTAGTTACTTGATGATGATGCTTTGAACTAGAGTGATGTCACAATGTGTATGAATGCTTGATAAATAATATTATAAAGTTTAAGTAATCTATGTATTATGTAATTGATGGTTTGATGAATAAGAAGAGGGTTAAAGTCCCTAACATAAAAATGAACTTGAATTATGTGTTGACTTAGATTGTGGTATAGAATTTCTAATGAAGTGTGAATGGCTTGGAAGGGTCTCAAAGACCATAGTTTAATTTGTATGATGAGTTAAATTAAGGCATTATCCTATTAAACAGGTGGAGAAATGAAGGCTTCCATGAGGAACATATGGTCATGTATGCTGTTGAATTATCTAAATAGGTTAAAGTCCTTATGTGTGGAATTAAATGTATGTGGATGCATGGTCAAAGGGTTAGAGTCCCAACATCAAATAATGATAGATGTGATGGCTTGAGGTTAAAGTCCCTTGCCTAATAAAATTACTTGTGGTTTAAGTCCCTTGTATAATGAGATCTCATGAGGTCGAAGTGCCTCGCCAAATAAATTAGCTTGGGGTTAGAGTCCCCTATCAAATGTGGCATAAGTTTAGAGTCCCTTTCCAAATATATGAGTATGTTGTTAGAGTCCCTTGCTTAAATGAATGTTTGTGAGTGGTTAGAGTCCCTCACTTATATGAAGGTGTGTATATGATTAGAGTCCCTAACTTAAATGGATGTGTATGTGGTTAGAGTACCTTACTTGATGATAAGTGAATATGGTAGAGTCTTATGCCTAACGACAAATTCTTGAATCTATAAGTGTGGAAGGTTAGAATTCTCTATTACATGTATGATGAATTAGTGCTTCCAAAGTGTTGATAAATCTTGTCCCTTTGATTAGCATGTGATATGTCTATATATATGGATAAGGTTATGAATGTGGTTGAATATGATATATTGCTTGTTGTTGAATAATGATGCTATTTTATCCTTATCCTTGAATTGCATGCTAGCGTTCCAACTGCTAACCATCTCCAGATGCTATGTCCCCACGCGACATAGGGGTCGGAGCATCATCTTCTCTTCCTGTGCAGTGATTAGGTGATCTAAGTGGTTCGTGCATTGATTATGGAGTGCTGAGCTTCCCTATTTCATAATACATTTATTCTTAGTCCCATATCTTTAGACTTAATCTTTTTTTGACTTGGTTTGGCGATTGTCAAAGGTTGTCCTGATATATACATTTCTAAAATTTGGGTTGTATATATTTATTATGGATGAATATGGACTTGGGTATATTGGCTAGTGTGTTGATATTTATGAAATGGTTAAACATTGCCAAAGTTATGACTAGTGGTATGTTTTCCGCTATCCTTTTTTGGTCAGGATTCACCCGACCCATGTGGTTCATGTGATGATTGTGATGAGTTATCGGGGTGACCTCCAGTTTATGTGGGCTTGAAGTGCCCCTACGCTATGGCTCGGTTTTAGGGTGTGTCAAGTTGGTATCAGAGCCTAAGTTTATGGTTAGTTGGGTATCCATAATACTGTGTTGAGTAGAGTCTCTATTATGGGTGTGAAGCTTGCCACACTCATAAAAGAGGAGCGATGAGACATTTTAGGAAATATTTCCCTTTCTTGTGTATCAATCTCAAGCTATAGAGTCTAAGGTCTTGGAATTCTCTAATTTCTGTTTGTTATATTTTAGATCATGCCTCCAAGGAGAGCTAAGACTCAGGCAAACCCTTCAAGGCCCTATGGACTAAGCTCATCTAACTTCTAGAGTTCGGCCCTAGGCTAGGGTTACGATATCTGACCATCTTTGTGGGGTTGCACTTGTCACCAGCAACCCTGACTATGAGAGTGACCTGTCTATTCCATCACCTTAAAGGGATGCTACGAATGTCGAGTTTCATCGCTCTATCAACTTCTTCACTCAATTAGTAGCCTCTTAATTAAAGCATGGTGATCTAGCTACTATTTCTTCTGAGTCCACAAGAATTAGCTAATTTATGAGGTTGAGCCCTCCTATGTTCTATGGTACAAAGATTGAGGAGGATCCTCAAGGCTTCATTGATGAAATGGAGAAGATCTTCTGAATCATAATGCTTTGGAGATTAAAGTCATCGAGTTTGCTTCCTACTAAATGAAAGATATAGTGTACCAATGGTACGAGGGGTGGGAGTTATCTAGAGGTGTCTATGCTAGTCTCTCCACATGGGAGGACTTCTTCGAGGATTTCTTAGACCGCTTCTTTCCTCAAGAGTTGAGGGAGGCTAAGGCAGAAGAGTTTGTGAACTTGAAGCAAGGGAGGATGTTCGTTCAAGAGTATGCCTTGAAATTCCATCAATCATCAAGGTATGCTTCCAAGATATTTTTAGCATGAGGGCTAGAACGTGTAAGTTTGTCTCAGGATTGTCCCATGAGTTAGTCATTAAGAGCAAGGCAGCCATGTTAATTTAGAACATGGATATTTCTAGGTTGATTGTGTATTTGGAACAAGTGAAAGAATAGAAAAAAGAAGCAAGTCAAGCTTAGTGAGAGGTAAGGAAAGAAATTTAGGCTTGTTGATCCTAGTAGTGGTAATGGTGGAAAGTGGACACAAAAAAAGTGGGGGAGTTCGAGCCCTTTCTCCTCAGCTAGTGTTCTCTCTCCTTACCTAAATTTTTGGATGATCATCGAACTCAGTTTAGTGGTGGGTCCTTGGAACAGGGTGCCCAATTCTTGGCTAGTGGTGCCCAGTTAGCTCCACCTTACCCTCTATGCAGAATCTGTGGTCAGAGTTATCATGGTCTACGTGAGAAGAGGAGAAATGGGTGTTTCCATTATGGACAGATTAGGCATATGCAGCGTTATTTCCCCTCTCTAGTAGCTTCTTAATCCAATAGGGACCCTATTACTACTTTATTTACTCCCACATCGAAGATGCTATGGTTTCCTCTGCTTCTATTTCTGGAATCGGCTCTGGACGGGACCACTTGAATGCACTTGCTGCTCGCTAGGATTCTGAGGCAACTCTTGATGTTGTCACGGGTATGTTGAGACTTTTCTCTCATGATGTGTATTATTTGTTTGATCCAGGGTATACTCTTTCTTATTTGACCTCGTGTGTGGTCGTGCATCTTGATTATGGTCCTGGGAGTTTGTTGATTCCTTTTTTTTATTTCTACCCTGGTCGGAGACCCTGTGGTTGATAAAAGGGTCTATAAGGGGTGTGTGATATCGGTTGGTGGACGGGATACTCGTGTAGACTTGATAGAGTTGGACATGATTAATTTTGATGTAATTGATGTTGGGTAAATTTATGCATTCTAGCGCTACTATTCTAGCTTATTTAGCCTTGTTTTAAGGATGATTATTATGCTATATGTGTTGATAATGATATGAATGAGCATTTATGTGTCCAGGTACGTGTCTACAATTTTTAATGGTGGTTTCTCATGAGTTTTAATTCAATTTGAACATTTAGAGTTAAACCGAGAAAACTAGTGTAACTAGCTTGAACTAGGTGTTTTTCTAGTCTCTTGTGTTGGGTTCTAATATGTTTTAATGATTTAATGAGGTTGTTATTATGTATTTAAATGTAAAAAAACTTAGTCATAATGTTTAAGGGTCAACTGGATCAAGAAAAGAGTGAAAACAATGAGTTAAAGCTCAATGTGAATTTAGCCTATGCTTGGATCGTGTTTCTAGTTCATCGGTGAGGATGTTGTGTTGTTTTGAGCTCTTAATTGATGTTTTTAATGATTTAAGATGAGTGTTGAATGGATTATGATGATATATTAAGGATATACATGCTTCAAATCAAGTGGAAACAATTCAAATAGGCTCGTAAATGACCACGGAAGCACAAGACGCAAGCTGGACACAATTTGGACCCCTGAAAAGTATGGGGCGCATGTAGACTTTACAGATGTCTAATGGATGAGTTCAAAACATCAATAGATTCATAATAGGCCTAAGTTTTTGTCCATATGGCGTATGTAGCTTATATTGGAGTTTAAGGAGGACTCGTGACGCTTTGAAATCGCGAACAGCTACTGGAATTTGTCAGATTTTTTGACATTGTGAATTTGCATGTCACTGCATCACGCCGATGCCCAAAATTGGGAAAATTTGTCCCAACTGAAGGAAAACAGAGTGTAGACCTAATCTAACTTGGTTTATAACTTTTCTACTATAAATATAACATCCTAAAAAATGTTTTAAACATCTTGGGACCTCTTGGAAACCCTAGATCAACTTGGAACATCATTGAAGGCTACCACAACTTCTTTTTAGGTTTCATTATTCTTTAATTTAGTTTTTTGTATGGTTTGTATCATCATTCCATGGGATTGGATGATGAATATTTCCATTCAAGGTTAAACCCTCTTTCTGAGGTTAAAGCCAAGAACTTGTTACTATTGTTTTGAATTAATTTTGATTAAATTTTGCTTATCATATTTGGTCATTTGTTTATTCTTATTTTAATTATTTTAAGGATTCGCGACCCTTAGAATACATATATTGTCAATCTTTTGATCTCGGGAGAGAGAATAGGGAGATAGAACAAGGGAATAAACAAAGTTTGGGTTTTTATTCTTTTATAAAATAAATAATTAAACTTAGCGTCTAGGACAGGGATGTACGTAGATGCCTTACTTGATTCATACGTAGGATGATAGCTTTAATTAACTTAATTGGATTATTACATCCCCGCTCAACGATGTAGTTGTAATGTCCATATTAGGTAAAGATTATAGGCTGGGAAACCATGATCATGCAACTGACCCTATGAATCAACAGCCAAGATAAGCAAGTTGACGAATTAATTTCAATAACATAGTATGATTGTTCAAAGTGCTTTAACCCTGGGTTTTCTTCCATTAATTGTTCCAAGAATTTAATTCTCACATTATTTATTTTATTTTTAATTTACAAAATTACAAACTCTCTTCTTGTTTATTTTTCTCAATTAGTTGCACTAGAATTAGATAGGAGACGAACGCAAGTCCCTGTGAGATCGATACTTGGGCCTCCTTGAAGCCACTATATTACTTGATAAGACCATGTACACTTGCGTGTGCGCTTGGGCGCTGTCAAGTTTTTGGCACCATTTTCAGGGACTTGTAATTAGGCAACTATCTTATTTTTAGTTTAGCTATATTGAGTTGTAAATAATTTGTGTTTAGTTTCTTTTTATTTTCTTTTATTTTTCTTTTTATCACACTTCTTGACATGGCAGCTTGGGATAGATGATTTTGAAGTGATGACGATTCTTGTTATTTTTATGGAGGACCACATCATGAGGCTTATTGTCCAAATTTTAATGGAAGTTCATGGACAGGACCTTCAAAATATGATTTGGATAATTCGAGAAAGTCTGAGTACTCGAAAACTGATATTATAAAAATTATGATGGATCCGCTGCGACCATGTCTACAGTGGCTAAGCAAGGAAATATATTGGGAGTATATTAGCCAATGTGTGGAGCAAACACAAGAATCCCAACCACTCAATTATCATCTTGATCTTGAGGCTAAAATTGAGAAGGTGAATAAAAGTAAGTATGTAGAGGATTGTGTAAATTATGGAGTAGGATTGGTTGGACCTTATTTGAAGCACTTTTCTACATTATGTTTAGGTGATGTCTTGTCTGTGGAATCATTTAAAATAGTGGATGAGTGTGAAGATGAGGAACAAGAATCCTATATTCTAGATTTTACACCGGATAAGCAACAAAAAAACACACCTCACTTGAAGGACGAGTGGTTTACTATGCATATTCTATTACTCAGTTCATTAATCTTTGTACCACCACCCTATGAGCGAGGCAAACAGATGAATACGATGTTAGGGTGAAATTTATATCCTCAAGGTGGAGGAAAAAGTTGATTGGATCGGGCCGCGACACTAAACCAGGCGCTTCTTGGGAGGCAACCCAAGCTAAGGTATGCTTTCTTTTTAGTTTTTAGTTTTTTTAACTTCACATAGTTTTTGTTTTTGGTTGAGTCACCGGTTAATGGAAAGTCTGAGTACCATAATCTTGAGCTTTAAGCATGGCAAAGATTGAGTGTGGGGTTCCATGGATCTCATTTATTTGAAAATGCTACTAGCTAGGCCTAGAGGCCTCAAGGAGTATTTCTATTTCTTACTTTTAAATTCACTTTAGGGACAAAATAGATTTTTAAGTATGGGTGAAATTCTCAAATTTTGGCTCAATTTAAAAAAATTTAGGTTAGGAATAAGTAAGACATTCTAGTTGGTGCTATTTTTTATTGCATGATGCAAGTGGGTTTGTTTGTAAAAGCATGTTAATTGATGAGTGAATTGGTATTTTTGAGACTCCTAGGCTCAAGTTTATGATTTTTTTTATGTTGGCTTAATTTTGAATTCATGCTATTGTTTGGTTGGGAATCTATGATGATCCTATTGAGTTGAGTATGTGCCATGTGTGTGTAAGATTTTTTATATATTCCTTATTGCCTTTGATGTTTAAAACTTGCCCAGTGTGTTTGCAAAGCTAAATAAAGAGTGTGGGTTTAGGAGATGATATAGGCATTTCTTTTGATAACCTTAGTTTATACCTTCTATTTATCCTACCCTTTGTGCATTATTCTAGTTAAACCCCATTGAGCCTTTAGCTTTTTCATTGGTAGCCTCATATGTAGCCTAATTCCCTTCTTTGATAGACCATAATTTAATCCAAAAAGCTCCTAAGTACTTTAACAAAAAAAATTGAATTAGTAAGGAGTTTGAGAAATTGAAGAAGAAAAAGGTGAAATTGATGCCCTAAGGTAATTGTTATTGGTGTTGATAATTGATGTGTGGTGGATGTGATATAATCCATGTTAGAAATATTTTCATGATTGTGGAAAAAAAGAAAAATAAATTTTGATTCTTGTGGTAGTAAACTATGTGTCCACCAAGTGTTTGTGAAAATGCATAAAAGAGATGGGCCAAAACAAAAAGGTATGGCGGATGAAAAAGTGTACTTTGGTTGTTGGAGATTGATTTTAAATGTATAATATAGTGCATTAAAGCACTTAGTCACTATTCTTGGCCAAAATAGTTCCTACCTGTCCCTTAGCCTACATTACAACCCAAAAAAGTCCTAATTGATCTTAAGCTTTACATTCGACTATTAGTGGAGCATTACACTAAGGGCAAGCTTATGGTTCATTGTGTGTAGCCTGTGAATTCTTTTTGAGAGTGAGCGAAATTTGATTCTTGTACCCATTCTGTTATAAATTGCCTTATTGTGAGTGATTATGGGTAACTCTCTTGTTGTGTGGGAACATGTTTGATGAATGTGGGTGATTTTTATGATGTCATTGATTGAGCAATAAGCATGATTTTTCCAACTAGGTGAGTCAATTCTTAAGGCTAGGTTGTTTTGGAGTAGTGTTCTTGAGCTTTCAATTGTGTAAATAGTGCAGAAACTTGCATTCGTGTAGTCATAATAGTGCTAGATTGAGTGTCTTGCATGTAGTAGAAGTGTGGAGTCTCTTCAGCTCATGGTGTTTATAGTTAAGAGTTGTTCAAGGATGAACAAAGCTTTAAGTGTGGGGTGGTGATGTTAGGTGAATTTATGTATTCTAGCGCTACTATTCTAGCTTATTTATCCTTGTTTTGAGGATGATTCTTATGCTATCTGTGTTGATAATAATATAAATTAGCATTTATGTGTCCAAGTATGTGTTTACAATTTTTAATGGTGGTTTCACATGAGTTTTGATTCAATTTGAACATTTAGAGTTAAACCGAGAAAACTAGTGTAACTAGCTTGAGCTAGGCGTTTTTATAGTCTCTTGTGTTGGGTTCTAATGTGTTTTAATGAGTCAATAAGGTTTTTATTATGTATTTATATTTAAAACAACTTAGTTATAATGTTCAAGGGTCAACTAGATCAAGAAAAGAGTGAAAACAGTAAGTTAAAGCTCAATGTGAATTTAGCCTATGCTTAGCCCGTGTTTCTAGTTCATCGGTGAGGATGATGTGTTATTTTGAGATCTTAATTGATGTGTTTAATGATTTAGGATGCGTGTTGAATGGATTATGATTATATATTAAGGATATACAAGCTTAAAATCAAGTGGAAACAATTCAAAAAGACTCGTAAATGACTACGGAAGCACAGGACGCAAGCTGGATGCAATTTGGACCCCTGAAAAGTATGGGGAGCGTGTTGGTTGTACAGGTGTCCAATGGATGAGTTCAAAACATCAATAGATTCATAAGAGGCCTAAGTGTTTGAACGTATGGTGCTTCCAGCTTATATTGGAGTTTAGGGAGGCCTCGTGACGCGCTGAAATCACGAACAGCTACTGGAATTTGACAAATTTTTTGACAGTTGTGAATTTGCATGTCACTGCACTGCGCCGATTCCCAAAATCAGCGAACCTAATTTAACTTGGTTTATAACTTTTCTATTACAAATATAACGTCCTAAAAAATATTTTAAACATCTTGGGACCTCTTGGAAACCCTAGATCAACTTGGAACATCATTAGAGGCTACCACAACTTCTTTTTAGATTTTGTTATTCTTTAATTTAGTTTTTTTTATGGTTTGTATCATCATTCCAAGGGATTGGATGATGAATATTTCCATTCAAGGTTAAACCCTCTTTCCGAGGTTAAAGCCCAGAACATGATTACTATTGTTTTGAATTAATTTTGATTAATTTTTGCTTATCATATTTGGTTGTTTGTTTATTATTATTTTAATTATTTTAAGGATTCTCGACCCTCAGAATACATATATTGTCAGCCTTTTGGTCTCAGGAGAGGGAATACGGAGATAGAACATGGGAATAAACAAAGTTTGGATTTTTATTCTTTTATAAAATAAAGAATTAAACTTAGAGTCTAAGACAGGGATGTACTTAGATGCCTTACGTGAATCATACGTAGGATGATAGCTTTAATTAACTTAATTGGATTATTACACCCCCACTCAACGATGTAGTTGTATTGTCCCTATTAGGTAAAAGATTATAGGTTAGGAAACCATGATCATGCAATTAACCCTGCGAATCAACAACCAAGATAATCAAGTTGATGAATTAATTTCAATAACATAGTATGATTGTTCGAAGTGCTTTAACCCTGGGTTTTCTTTCATAGATTATTCCAAGAATTTAATTTTTGCATTATTTATTTTATTTTTAATTTACAAAAATTACAAACTCTCTTCTTGTTTATTTTTTCTCAATTAGTTAGACTAGAATTAGATAGGCGGCGAACGCAAGTCCCTGTGTGGTTGATACTTAGGCTTACTTAAAGCCACTATATTACTTGATAAGACCACGTACACTTGCGTGTGCGCTTGGGCGCTGTCAGTCATTTTGGGGATGGATTGGTTGCACTTTTGCTATGTTTCCTTAGATTATCGGCCCCATATAGTCTTGTTCAAATTCCCTAATGAGCCGATCATCGTATGGGAAGGTAGTTCCCTAGTGCCTAAGGAAAGCTTCATTTCTTATCTAAAGTCCCAAAAGTTGATTTTAAAAAGGTTTTTGTATCATTTGGTTTGAGTTATAAATTCTAACTCCGAAGGTCCTTCTATTGAATCTATTCCCATGGTTAATAAGTTTTCCGAGGTGTTTCCCAATAATCTTCCTGGTATTCCTCCCGATAGGGAAATTGAGTTTGGGATTGATCTTGTTTTGGACACTCTTTCGACTTCTATCCCTCCTTCTAAAAGAGCTTAAGGAGCAATTGAAAGACCTCTAACATAAAGGTTTTATCCACCCTAGTGTATATCCATGGGTTTCTCCCATGTTGTTCGTGCGCAAGAAGAATGGTTCCCTTCGTATGTGCATTGATTATCGTTAGTTGAACAAAGTGACTGTAAATAACAAATATCCTCTTCCTAGGATTGATGATTTGTTTGATCAACTTCAGGGTGTGAAGTGTTTCTCTATGTTTAGTCTTAGATTGGGTTATGACCAGCTTAAGATTAGGGATGCAGATATCCCTAAGATGGCCTTTAGGACCTAGTATAGTCACTATGAATTTCTTGTCATGTCTTTTGGGTTGACCAATGCACAGATAGCAATCATGGATTTGATGAATAGGGTCTTCCATTTGTTCTTAGACATATTTGTCATTGTCTTCATTAATGATATCTTAGTGTATTCTAAGAGTGAGGCAAATCATATAGATTACCTCTGTGTCATGTTGCAAACTTTGAAGGATCATCGTTTTAATGCCAAGTTCTCAAAGTATGATTTTTGGTTAAAAGTCATAGCATTTCTTGTTCATGTTATCTCTAGTGAAGGGAACATGGTAGATCCCCAAAAAGTCGCGGCAGTTAAGAAATAGCCTAGACCTATGACTCCAATCAATATTCAATGCTTCCTGGGTCTAGTCGATTACTATAGAAGGTTTGCAGATTTTCTCTACTATAGCTGCCCTATTGACAAAATTAACCCAAAAAAAGGTTAATTTCTTATGGTCCGATATGTGTGAGGGTAGTTTAGAGAAGCTGAAATATAAATTGACTTCAGCTCCAGTTTTAACCTTGCCCGAGGGTAGGGATGGTTTTGTGGCTTATTGTGATGCTTCTCATGTCAGTCTTGGTTGCATGTTGATGTGACATGGTAGGGTAGTGGCCTATGTTTCTAGACAATTAAAAGTTAATGAGAAGAACTACCCTACCCATGACTTAGAGTTGTTAGCCTTAGTCTTTGCATTAAAGATTTAGAGACATTACCTATATGGGGTTCATGTTGATATCTTTTCCGATCATAAGAGCCTCCAAATGCCTCTACTCAAAAGGAGTTAAATCTCTTCCAAAGAAGGTGGCTCGAGCTTTTGAAAGACTATGATATGAGTCTTTATTACCATCCTGGTAAGGCGAATATAGTCGCCGATGCTCTTAGTAGATTTTCTATAGGGAGTTTATCCCATGTAGATAGAGATAAGCGGGAATAGGTGAAAGACATTGACCATTTTGCTAATCTTAGAATTTGACTTGCGGACTTCGAAAAAGGTGGTGTGTTTGTACTTTCTGTATCTCAATCGTCTCTTGTTGTCGAGATAAAGAAATAGCAAGCATTGGACCCCGACTTGACGAAGATCAAGAATAATGTGGGTCAAAATAAAGTTGTGGACTTTGTGATTGGTTGTGATGGTATCTTGAGATACCAAGGTAGGTCATGTGTTCCCAATAACGATGGATTAAGGGAAAGGGTCATGGCCAAGGCTTATGGATCCTGTTATGCCTTTCATCCCGGTTCTACCAAGATGTATCATAATCTAAGAGAGTTTTATTGGTGAGGTAATATAAAGCATGATGTGTCTAGTTATGTGGCCAAGTGTATGGTGAGTCAATAAGTGAAAGTTGAGCACGTGTGGCCCAGGGGTTTTGTATCAAGAAGTCCCATTACCTAAATGGAAGTGGAAGTCAATTAATTTGGATTTCGTTATCGGTCTTCCTAGATCCCAAAATTAATGGGATTCTATTTGGGTCATTATTGATAGAATGACCAAGTCTGCTCACTTCTTACACATGAGGAATAATTTCTTGGTGAAAGATTATGCTAAGTTGCATCTTGCAAAGATCGTGAAGTTGCACGATGCTTTGGTCTCTATTATTTTGGATCATGGTCCTCCATATTTATCCCAATTTTAGAAGTCATTCCAAAAAGGCTTGGGTACTAAAATGTGTCTTAGTACTGCTTTTCACTCAAAAATAGATGGGTAAGTGGAAAGAACCATCCAAATATTAGAGGACATGTTGCGGGCTTGCATGATTGATTATGGTAGTAGTTGGTATAACCACTTTCCTTTGATTGAGTTCACCTATAATAATAGTTACCACTTTAGTATTGGTATGGAACCTTTCAAGGCATTGTATGATAAGAGATGTCGATCTCCTATTGGGTGGTACGAGGTTGGCGAGGGTAAGTTGATTGGCCCCAATCTAGCTCACCAAACCTTAGATAAGGTGAATATGATTCGTGATAGGTTGAAAAACGCTCAAAGTTACCGAAAGTCCTGTACGGATATGAGGCATAGGGACTTAGAGTTTAGTGTTAGCGATTGGGTATTCTTGAAAGTAAATGAGGTTTGGTAAAAAAGAGAAGCTTAGTCCCTGGTATGTTGGTCCCTACTTAATTATGAAGAGGGTTAGAAATATTGCCTATGAGTTGGAGTTTCCTTCTAGTATGAACTCCATTCACCCAATTTTCCATGTCTCTATGTTGCGGAAATATGTGGGTGATCCTTCGTTGGTTGTTCCATAAGGGATGTTGATATTTTGGACTCTTTGTAATATGAGGAGATCTCAGTGAGGATCTTGGATCAGCAAGTTCTCCAGTTGTGAATGAAAGAAGTGTCTTCAATAAAGGTTCTATGAGGAACCAAAAGTCCAAGGAAACTCCTTGGGAGGCAGAAGAGGACATGAAGTCCAAGTATCCATATTTGTTTTCTATTCCAGAAACTTAGGATGGAGGTATGTATTAACCTCCTTGCTTTGATTTTTGGTCTTTGATAGACAATGGGTTAAAGTCCACAATGTGTTGACTTGATTTGTGTCTTTTTAGACCATGGGCTCAAGTCCCTAATGTTTTGAAAATATGTGTGTTTTGTTGTGATGGATTTAAGTCCCAAGTATCTTGAGTTTATTCATGACTTTTGTAAATGATGGGCTCGAGTCACTAATCCTTGAATTGAGTAAATATCCTTGATAAGTTGATGGGTTTAAGTCCCTAAGTTATGAAATGAGTAAGTGTTGATAAGCAAGGGTTTAACTCCCTAAGCTTTGAAAGGAAAAAGTGCCTTGATAAATAATGGGTTTGAATCCCAAAGACGGTGACGTGAATGATAGATTGATAATGATCATGATGTGTGTAATATCCTTGTTTCATGCTTGTTCTAACTTTTTTGAAGGTCGTTTTAATGTATGATAATGTGTTGGCTTGTGTTTATTGCTTGCCTTACCCCTCATTCAAGGATGAATGATCCAAGTGTGGAAGAATTGAAACACCTAGACTTAGAACCATTGAAAAACTTTATCTTTTGGTGTCACTAGGGTGGGTAAGACTAAGGGCATGAGTTATACCCAATGGATATGAGTCTTATCCTCTAATACCTCATCTATCATACCCTGAGCAGCCTAGGAAAGGTAGCATTCTATCATCTATATAAGTGACCCTCCTCAATCATACCCTAGGGGTACGAGTCGTACCTAGGTGAGTCATATGGAGTGAGGTCTTAGATTGGAGTGGACTGGTTTTATTACGAGTGGAGCATACGACTAGGGGGTGAGTCGTACCCCTTGGATACAACTCCAGGGTACATAGTCATACCCTTAACTGTGTGTGTTACCTAGGAGTGGCCTAGGATATGAGTCAGGGTACCACTCATACCCTAGGGTACGACTACTTAAGTGAGTCATAAGGTGAGTCATACCCCTGGATGGGTCCATTTTCCATCTTTTAACTAAGGGGCTTGTGGTCATTTCCCATGTCTAAAACCCTAAGCCCTCTCACTATATGAGTGTGTGTAGCCTCCTAAACATTTGATGGATCAAACACACTAAGTACTCTCTTAAGATCATCTTTGAAGAATTGGAGGCTAGGGTTTCAAGGGTGATCTTCAAGAGGCATAGAGCAGTGAATATTCTTGGTGATTGAAGTTGTATAAGGCATGTACCTCTACCCCTTTCTAAATACTCTAAACCCATGTGTTTCACACTTGGATTAGTATGTGTACATGGTGGTTTTGTAATCAGAAAGGGTTTTGTTGCCTAATGATAAATAATGATAATCCTTACTTATACTTATGTTTATTAATGTTATTGATGGTAGTATTATATAGGATTGCACGTTGTAGTAGTCTAACATGTCGGTCTTGAGTAACCCTAGTATTTATAATTTCTATCATGAAATTGGCCTTGGTAAAGGCATGTACACAATGTGTATGTGAAAATGTCTAAGTGAGATATTTAGTGACATGATATGTGAAAATGTCTAAGTGAGATGTTTAGTGACATGATGATAATACTTTAAACTAGGGCAATTGCCCAATGTGTATGAATGCTTGATAAATGATTTTGTTAAGGTAAAGTGAGCTATGTATTATGTAATTAAAGGTTTTATGAATAAGAAGAGGGTTAAAATCCCCAACATAAAAATGAACTTGAATTGTGTGTTGAACTAGATTGTGCTATAGAATTGCTAATAAAGTGTGAATATCTTGTAAGGGTATTGAAGACCATAGTTTGATTTGTATGATGAATTGAATTAAGGAATTGACCTATTGAATTGGTCGAGCAATTAATGCTCCTATGGGGACCATGTGGTAACGTACGGTGTTGAATTGGCTAAATAGATTAAAGTTCTTATGTGTGGAATTGAATGTATGTGGATGTATAGGCAAATAGTTAGAGTCCCAATGTCGACTAATCATAGACATAATGGCTTGAGGTTAAACTCTCTTGCCTAATAAAATCATTTGTGGCTAAAGTCCTTAATATATTGAGATCTCATAAGGTCGAAGTGCCTCGCCAAATGAATTGGCTTGGGGTTAGAGTCCCCAATCTAATGTGGCATGAGGTTAAGTCCTTTTCCAAATATATGAGCATGTGGTTAGAGTCCCTTTCTTGACTAAATATGTATGAGGGGTTAGAGTCCCTCACTTATATGAATCTATGTATATGGTTAGAGTCCCTCACGTAAATGGATGTATATGTAGTTAGAGTCCCTTACTTGATGATATGTGAATATGGTTAGAGTCCTATGTCTAATGATAAATACTTGAATCTATAAGTGTGGAAGGTTGGAGTCCTACATTGCATGCATGATGAATGAGTGCTTCCAAAGTGTTGATAAATCTTATCCCCTTCATTAGCATGTGATATGTCTATATATATAGATAAGGTTATGAATGTGATTGAATATGATATATCGCTTGTTGTTGAATGATTATGCTATTTTATTCTCATCCTTGAGTTGCATGCTAGTGTTCCAAACGGTATGTACTCACGCAAAGTAGGGGTCAAAGCATTATCTTATTTTCCTGCGTAGTGATTAGGTGATCGAAGCGGTTCATGCATTGACTACAGAGTGGTGAGCTTCCTTATTTTGCAAGACATGCATTCTTGGTACCCTATCTTTAGACTTAAAGTTAACTTGGTTTGGAAATCGTCAGGGGCTTGTCCCGAAATATACATTTATAAACTTTGGGTTATATAGAGGTATTATGGATGACTGTGGACTTGGGTATATTGGCTAGTGTGTTGATTTTTATTAAATGGTTAGACATTGCTTAAGTTATGACTAGTGGTATATTTTCTGCTATCTCATTTTTGGTCGGGATTCACCCGACCCATGAGATTGATATGATAATTATGATGGGTTATTGGGGTGACCTCCTATTCATATGGGCTTGAGGTGCCCCTATGACATGGCCCAGTTTTGGGGCATGTCAAATATAAGGGTTAGTAAGGAGACATCCGGAGACTGAAAAAGTAAATGGTGAAATCCTTTTGCTCGTCCAAAATACAGAAGGTACATAACTTATTGATTCTACATGCTAAGTATCAGGTTGGTTCAATAAATCATGATTAGACTACGAAGTTGAGAAGACAGGGGGAATACAATGTTGGTTTCCACCTATGACTGATTACAACCAAAGTTGATATAGTTACTTGCTCGATATTACTACCTAAAACCCCCTAATTTACCTTTCTAATTCTGCCCATTGACTACAACTGTTGAGATCTACGATTCCATGTGTTTCCTTAGGATCTGACCCTAACCTTTATTGGGTTACTATATTTTGTTAGCAACAGTATTATCTTCTGAGAGGAGGTGTTGTTAGGACATCACCAATTTGTGGAAGTATCCCCTTAACTTTACTCTTTTATAGATGGCCAGGACACGTGCTACCGCTACACGAGATGAGGGCCCCGAG
This sequence comes from Capsicum annuum, assembly GCF_002878395.1. Classification (NCBI taxonomy): domain Eukaryota; kingdom Viridiplantae; phylum Streptophyta; class Magnoliopsida; order Solanales; family Solanaceae; genus Capsicum; species Capsicum annuum. The sequence continues at coordinate 67,952,536 of NC_061122.1, read as the reverse complement.
ATTGTGCCTCAGGATCCTTCTCTTATTTGTGGATGACCTAGAGGTCATGTACAGTCGTGAGATTTGTCCTCAACTAGGGACCTGAATAGTGGCCCCCCATCAAATCTAATTCTCGCTACTAATCCATAGATTCTTTCACCACAGCCAAAGGTGGGCGAGAGACCCACATAGGCTCTACTAAGGTTTATTTCTTCATCAATTCTTGGAGATGCATTGGTTCAACTTTTGGATATAGTTGGTGGTACTTTATCTGATGGTGTACATTTTACTGATCAGAGTGGTGCAAAGGCAAGAGCACAACGTGTAGGTGCAGCCCCTAGAGTTATGGTTTCTCCTGCATCGGTAGTTGCTCAGCCAATAGTTTCATAACCAGTTGTTGCTCAGACTACTATGTCTTCTAAGGAGAATACAATGTTAGATTCATAAGATTGGCTCTACCGAGATTTCTAGTGCTCCAAGTGAGGATGCATATGAGTTTCTGATTGCTTGTAAGGATAGGCTTCATAATTTTGGCCTAGTTGAGACTCGTGGTATGGATTACACCATATTTCAATTGGAATTGGCTGCTTGACATTGGTGGAGAGGTTATATGGATTCTCGACCAGCTGGATCTTCTCTTTTATCTTGGACTAGTTCTCCAAGATATTTTTAGAGAAGTATATGCCTCACAACCTTAGAGATCAATTAACGAATATGTTATCTAGATTAGAGCAGGGATCTATGATAGTTGTAGAGTATGATGCTTGTTTCCACAAGTTGGCTAGTCATGCGGCTTCTATTTTAGCAATGGAGTTTGAGAGAGTTCACTGCTTTGTTAGAGGGTTGAGACTTCCCATTCGTATGTCTATTTAGAGTTTAGTTGTTATGGGTAGATATTTTGCTGAGGTTTTAGATCATGTTAGGGTAATGAAGGAGATGCACTATAAAGGTCGTGATAAGAGGCCTAGGTTTTAAGGAAAATTCAGTGGGAGTCGTTGTAGTTCCTAACCCAGAGATAATAGTTCTCAGACTAGGTATCCTCTACTTCTATCCTATTAATCTCATAGTTAGCCTAGTCGATCAGTTCATGAAGCACTTCAGATTACTAATAGAGGTTAGTCTAGTACTAGTAATTTCCCTCATAAGGGCAGTGACCAGTCCTTGAGAGGTTCACCTTTGGGTTATTCTAGTTATGGTGGTTACTTCAAGTCAATCAGATCTGTTGGCTTTGGTTTAGCTCATGTTTCCTATTTTACTTGTGGACTTCTTGGTCACTATTTATGGGATTACCCATGTCGTGGGGCAATTTTTTCTTTAGCTCTAAGTGTTCCCCCTATTATAGAAGTTTATCCCTCAGCTAAAGATGGTTCTCATACTTGTAGGGATAGTTTCCAGGGTACTCAGGGAGGTTTTTACATAGGCAGGATAGGAGATCAATCAGGTGCCCAGCCAAGTGGCAGATGTGGTCAGTTATATGTAGTACCTTCTAGAGCCAAGGTTGAGACTTTGAATGTTGTTGTTATAGGTACGATTTAGTGTGCCACCAGTCGGGCCTTACTTTATTTGATTTGGGATCCACTTATTCTTATATTTCTTGTTGTTATACACCATGGTTGGAGTTGTCTCATGACTTATTATCTGTGTAATTACGTGTATCTACTCCTGTAGGTGATTTTTTAGTAATGGGACAAGTTTTCAGATCTTATGTTATGACTATTAGCAATATTGATACTTATGCTGATCTTATTATTCTAGGTATGGTGGACTTTGATGTGATTCTGGGAATGGATTGGTTATCCCACTATCATGAGGTCATGGATTGTTTTGCCAATACCTTTACCTTATCCATGTATAGTATACCCCTAGTCGTGTGGCAGGGAGCTATTAGCCACGAGCCTATGAGGATTATTACCTATATATATGCTAGGAGACTTATTTTGAGGGGTTACGAGTTTTACCTCACTTATATTTATGATACTAGTGTGAAAGTGTGTCACTTGAATCTATTCCTATTGTTTATAAGTTTTCTTATGTGTTCCTTACCGACCTGCTTGGTATCTCCCCTGTTTATGAGATTGATTTTGCTATTTACCTCAAGCCTGACACCTGACCTATTTCTATGTCACCTTACTATATGGCTCCGTCGAGCTTAAGAAGCTGAATTCTTAACTTTAGGACCTTCTTGGTAAGGTTTTTATTAGACCGAGTGTGTCCCTTTGGGGAGATCTTATGTTTGTAAAGATGAAATATGGCTCCATTCGCATTGTATTGACTATAGGCAACTTAATAAGGTGACGGTGAAGAACCGTTATCCTATGCCTTACATGGGTGATTTGTTTGACCAGCTTTAGGGTGTAGCGGTATTTTCTAAGATTGATTTGAGATATGGTTACTATAAGTTGAGGATTCAAACTAAGAATATCCCGAAGATAGCCTTTAGGACTCGTTACGGTCATTATGAATTCTTAGTGATTTTATTTGGGTTGACTAATGCCCCAGCCGCATTTATGGATTTGATGAATTGAGTATTCAGTCCTTATTTGGACTTCTTTGACATTGAGTTCATCGATGACATCTTTTTGTATTAGAGGAGTATAAAGGAGTATGTTCAGCATTTGAAAGTCATGCTCCAGACTTTAAGAGATCATGTGCTTTTTGCCATGTTCTCTAAGTGTGAGTTTTGGCTTAAGTCGGAGACAATCCTTGGACATGTGGTGTCTAAGGATGGTTTTATGGTAGACCCAGTAAGATTGAGGCAATTTATGATTAGGATAGACCTACATCTCCGACTGAGGTTCATAGCTTAATTTGGTTGGCTAGTTATTATAGTTACTTCATTGAGGTTTTGCTAACATTTTAGCACTTATAACCAGATTGACTCGAAAGGAGGTTCTATTTTTATGGTCCGAGGAGTGTGAGTCGATCTTTGGAAAGTTCAAGGACTTCCTTATTTCAGTGCCTGTTTTAGCTCTTCCTATTAAGGATGAGGAATTCACCATGTTTTGTGATGCTTTTGGTGTTAGTCTTAGTTGTGTACTAATGCAGCAGGGCAATCTCAGTTGTGTACTAATGCAGCAGGGCCGTGTTATTTCTTATTCTTCTAGACAACTTAAGGTACACATGTGTAACTACCCTACTTATGATTTGGAATTGGCAGTAGTAGTTTTCGTGCTTAAGATTGAGAGGCATTATCTTTATGGTGTGCATTGTGAGATTTTCAGTGATCATCGCAATCTTCAGCATCTTATGACCCAGTGCGAGCTTAATGATAGACAGCGTAGATGGATAGAGTTGCTTAAGGATTATTATATTTCCATCTTGTATCATCTGGGGAAGGCAGATATCGTAGCGGATGCTTGAGCCGGAAGGCAGTGAATATGGGTAGCTTGGCTTGTATTTTAGTTTCTATGAGGCCATAGGCACATGACATTCAGTCCTTAGCCAACGTGATGGTTCGCCTTGATATTTCGGATCCTAAGAGGATTTTGGCTAGTGTGGAGGTGAGGTCCTTGCTATTTGAGAAGATTCAAGATCATCAATTTGTGAATAGTAAGCTTCAATTCTTTCATGATCAGGTGTTGAGTGAAGAGTCAGAGAGGAACACCTTAGATTTTAAGGGTATTTTGAGATTCGATAGTCTTATTTGTAATTCGCAGATTAATGACTTGATTTAGTTGATTTTGTGTGAGGCTCACAGTTGTAGATATTCCATTAACCCAGCACAGCCAAGATGTAGTATAGAGATTTGAGATGGCATTATTGGTGGAGTGGTATGAAGAGAGATGTGGTAAACTTTGTGGCTTATTTCTTATGTTGTCAGCAAGTAAAGGCCAAGCATCAGCGACCAAGTGGTTTGATTCTAAAATTTTCCATTTTCAAGTAGAAATGGGAGTGGATTCCCATGGATTTTGTTAGTGGTTTTCCTCACACATCCCATGGTTCTGATAGTATTTGGGTAATTGTAGATCATTTGACCAAGTAAGCATATTTCTTTCATATTTAGATATCCTTCTGTGCTAAGTATTTAGCCTATATCTTTGTCGGGGAGATAGTTTGTTTGCATGGTGTACCTATTTCTATTTTTTTAACCTTGGTCCTGTGTTCACGTTGAGATTTCGGAAGGCTATTCAGGAGGATTTGAGCACTCAGGTAGACCTTACCAGTATGAGAAGACTATTCAGGTACTTGAGGATATGTTTCGAGACTGTATTATGGATTTTGGAGGCTAATGGGAAGAGAACTTAGCCTTGGTAGATTCAGACTATTCAAGTACTTAAGGATATGTTTTGAGCCATTTTATGGATTTTGGAGGCTAATGGGAGGAGCACTTAGCCTTGGTAGATTTTTCTTAGAACAATAGTTATCATTCAAGTATTGAGATGGCACCTTTTGAGGATTTGTATGGAAGGAGATGTCATTCTCTGGTTGGAAGGTTAGAGTCTTCTGAGGTTAGGCCCTCTGGTACTGATTTGCTTCAGGAGTCGTTGGATTGATGATAACGCTCAACTTACATCGGTATTTTGATGCAAGGCGGTCGTCTTCAATATAAACCAAACCAGAGTTGGCGTCGTATCCATGAGGAACAATGTAAGTTGTCATCAAGTAAGTTTGAAATGAAAGCTACTTGCTAAATTCAAATATGGGATACAAATATTTAGGGGTTTTAAAGTTTTTGAAACTATAACAACTTTAGGGCCTCTAGAAGACTAACTCTAGGCTAAGAATAATTAGAGTATAATTAATTAGGAACGGATCTTGGGGTTATGCCATTCTAGGTGTGAATTCATACATGGGTAATGGGGAATTTATCCAAATTTAGATAGGAGTCATAGGTAGGCTAGATTTAAGGTATTAGTGTTAGTCTTTCAACAAAACACTAAATTTCACTCAATGATTCTTTCAAATACCTCATGAGCATGACAAAATCATCAATCCAATACCTCATACTAGCATCCTTATTTCTAAGATGATGCTTATGAACATAGCAAATCCATACAACATCCCTATTTCGAATATAATTCCATGAGAGAAACTTATTCAAAGTGTAGTTCACTACTACTCATCACCCATATCCCTTTTTAAAGGATGATATGGGATCCAAGTCAATTGGGGTTTTCACCCACAATTCTCAATTCCAACCTAGAGTAATAGCAAAACCCACAACAAATAGCTAATTAGATAGATAATAAAATAACACCTATGTACTAATTACAACCTATCAAAGCATAACCCAAATAAAAAGAACTAGTAACTCTTAAAGATAAATAGTTAATTAAACCAAAATTTCAACAAAATAGATCCATGAAAGATAAAGAGAATAGAAATCCAAACTTTAAATTCCAATAAACTTTCAATGGAAATTGCTAATCCTTCACTTAGGAGTTACTCTAAGGTTTTCGTATCTCAAGAGTAGTACAAAAATAATGATCCAAGCACCAAGATATAAGATAAAAATTCATTTTGATCCACCTCTTTTGGAAGGGTTTTAACCCTTTAAGATTTAGGACTCAGCTCTATAAAATTACAATTCTGCCCTTGAGACTTCTCCGCCCTATCACGATCACTATTTCTTGGCTGTGATCATGATACCACGATCGAGGAGGTCCTATTGTTATCGCCCTTCAATTGACTTGTTGACTAGTCACGCGCGACTTTTAGGACGTGGTCGCGGTACTTAAGGGTCGACTCCTGAGCCTATATTTCATCTCTTGCTCTTTGTTGTCCATTTTCCTTTCCTTTCAGCTTGATTTCAACTCATTTTCATCATAGGATCTGCAAGAAAATAGAAACTAGAAATTAATACATTACAATGGAGAATTAGCCTTATTTACACAATTTAATCATAGTAATGTGCAAGAATTTGGATAACAATGAGTGGTAAATTTGTCACTCATCAACACGCCCAACTTAAAACTTTGCTTGTCCTCAAGCAACACTACTCTATACTTAATTACGCTAATCATCTTATAAGACCATTCTTATAACCATATGATCACCATGATTCCGAGATTTATTAGTACTAACAATTAACCAACAAGCATTCGAGGAACTATTCGCTCAACTCCCCTCAAAATCAATCACATTGTCAAGGAGACAAAAGACTTTTAAAAACAATCAATCAACAATGACTAACTCTATAGGGGTTACTCTCTATCAATAATGACTCAACCACACTCCTTTGCCTCATTTTGGAACAGGAAAATTTCACCAACCTCTATTAATTTGCACGCCTCCTCAAGAAGGAGAGTCCCAGCACACCTTAATTTCTAATATTTAATAATGGACTAAAAGTTCAAGAACTTACTCTCACAAGAAATTTCTCAAGGAAAATAAGTATCATGACATATGTTTGCCCTTATTTTCAATTGCCACTAACTCAAAGACACTTGGTTGGATATCTCGAAGGATATTTTAAAGCTTGTAATGTAAGCTCAGGAAAGGGTAGGATAAATATTTGGGATAAAAATGACTACACCCTCCTTGAACATCTACATTACACACTATTCGATTAAACTTTGGATCATGGGCCATTTCATTAATTTCTAACTCACACATGTGTCTACTTTCACTACCTTGATTCACCCATCTTTTGAAAGCATTATCTTTTCATTTCTTTCCTTTGTCCGATCTCATGCTTTTATTTATTTCATTGATCTCTTTCTTTTTCTCATTCATTTTCCTTTATTTCTTATCTTTTAGTCACTCATTTACAATACCGTGGCCCAAGATAACCTCTTCCAAGAAACTTTGGCTTTTAGCCTCAAGTTGCACTTTCAAGTTCAAGGAGGGCAGGTTTCAAAAGAGGGATAAAGTTAAAATAGTTCATGGTTTGTAATGCAGTTGCCAATGAAAGGTCCGAAGGCTCAAAAGGGGTGACTAAGGATACTATCCATGAATGGTTAGGCTCTTTAGTTTAAAGTGGATTTCCATTATCACAAAGAAGGCCTAAGATCATTCCTCCAATAACGTGTAATCAATATTAGGTTGGAAAGACCAACTAGGCAAGTTCGAGATGGCACAAGTAAGCATGAGAATAAATCAACTACATTCATCGCACATTGCATGAAAACTTTTCAAGGAGGATCAATTGAATTTCCTACTAGATAAAAAAGGAGTTATTTACAACACACTACCTACTAAAGAATTTGGTTTCATAAAAAGATGGTAAAACATCATTACATAACTATTCACGTCCATGCCCTTGATTTTTACAAAAAATTTTGGTCGGAGGGGGGAGCGTGTTTCACATTTCACCATGAAATATGGCTATCTCTAGCATCAAACTAAGTTGTTATCTCATATTTGGGCTTTCACCAGGGCATACCATATGTCTACTTAGACTTCGACATAGGAATAACGGCAATCCCAAATCTATAATTCAACGGGTACTCAGGTTTCCCCTGCATCTATGGCTCAAAACTCCAACGCGATAATTTTTCTTTAAGAATGTCATCACTCAATCTATCATAAGGAAAGGCTCATCCAATATCATTATTAAAAGAGGGATTAAGAAGAATAAAAAGCTAAAAATGCAACAAAAAATTCACAAAGTTTCTATATTTAGTTTGAACTAGATTCGCATATTACCAACCAAGTATGAATTATGAAACACGGGCACACACACCCAAATTAAAGGCTTGTGGTTCCCTCACTGCACAACATAAAAGTTTAAGAAGGGTAAAAGGGGATCCCTTAAGCAGAAACATGGTTTGAAATTTGATACACAACCATGATCACGACAGGCTGAGCTGTGATCACGTGACCTCAATCACGGTATCTGAGGCTGATTTTCTCCAATTTTGCCCTATTTTTTTGCATGGCTGCCAACTTTCCAACTCAATTTTCCCCTACGTTTTGAGCGTCCAATCTGTCCAACACCTGCAAAGCATCAAAATTAAGTGAATTTGTTAAAGTAAATGTAATAAACATATAATCGACGGCTTGCCTCTCATCAAATGCCTTAGTTAAAGTTATGACACGACATCTTTTGACTACCATTTATGTCTCCACTTAGAGTATTTGAATCATCGTCCCAACTATCAATCCATATATGTTTGAGGTACTTTAGGCAAAGGTAAGGGCACAATGATAAATGTTTTATCTCATCACTTTGAAGACTTGAACCTTTTTTCCAACTTTACATCAAATTTTTTAGTAGGCTCATTGGGTATCAGTGAGATCATCAAAGAACCACTTGTCAAACATTGGATTTTGCGCTTATTGGCCTTCAAGTGAGGGACGTCATTTCACCCTTTTGTAATGACAAAATCCAAAATATAAGAATTTAGTTCCTCATCTTTAACGTTTATTATTTGCTCAGGTGGTTCAACTTCTATTACATCCACCAAGCATAATGTTAAAAAGTGGTTGGAATGAGGTTGTCTTTCTGATTCTAGAGTTGCATTCTTCTTGGTATTCTCACCCCAAAATGAACTAGAGTCTTCACAAAGGATTTGCTTGGATTTTTCTTTCAATATAGTACTATTTCCTTCATTATGGAATCCTTCATTATTTTTGGTTCGGTTGGTTGGCGAAACACCAAATATTCTTCAACATTAAGCTCACCATGAACCACATGGCTTGATATATTTTCTTTAACAACCTTATTTTAAAGATTAGGCATATTCATAAAACTTGAAAGATTGGCCTCCTCACTAACTTCTACTTCCTTTTTATTTTTTTTTTCAAATGCCGCTATGGATTGATGAAAGAAATGCATATTCTTCCCCGTTGTAGTTACCTGATCCAAGATAGTTAGAAGTATTGCTTCCATACAATTGTATCTGGTATGTTGTTCTTCCTTTATCACATCATAAGGCCTATCAAATTTATAAGAAAAACAAGCATTTTTGTTAGCATAACTAGGGGAGGGGGCATTTAGGTAATCATTCCAGTGTCCATCTCAACCACCACATAAAGAATAATCATACTGCCAATAGGAAAGATATGGTGCACACACCTCTTTTCGAGGAGCATATTTACAATTTTTTCAAAAGTGGGGTCCACCATAATATGGACATGGATCATCAAGATAAGATTTGCAACCACCAACTCATATTCATTCTAAGATGCCATAGTGATGAGTAAACAAAAACAAAAATCTCCTAACACAATAAACAAAAGAAAATCACAAATATATATTCACAAGTTTGAATCAAAGAAAGTAAGCTAAAATTCCAAACTAACTCAATACGCTAAATTCTTCCCCGACAACAGCGCCATTTTTTATAACGCTCAACTTACATTGATATTTTAATGCAAGGCAGTCATCATCAATATAAACCAAACAAGAGTTGGGGTCGGTCAAATCAATGACGAACAATATGAGTGATGATCGAGTAAGTTTGAAAAAGAAGTTCCTTGCTAAATTCAAATATGGGATACAAATATTTGGGGGTTTTGAAAGTTTTTGAAACTATAACAACTTAAGAGCCTCTAGAAGACTAACTTGAGGCTAAGAATAATTAAAGCATAATCAATTAGGAACGGATCTTGGGGTTATGCCATTCTAGGTATGAATTCATACATGGGTAATTGAAAATTAATCCAAATTTAGCTAGGAGACGTGGGTAGGCAAGATTAAAGGTATTAGTGTTAGTATTTTAATAAAACACTAAATTTTACTCATGGATTCTTTCAAACACCTCATGAGTGTACCAAAATCATCAATACAATACCTCATACTAGCATCCTTATTTCTAAGATGATGCTTATGAACATATCAAATCCACACAACATCTCTATTTCTACGATAATGCCATGAGAGAAACTAATTCAAAGTGTAGTTCAATACTACTCATCATCCATATCCCTTTTTCAAGGATGATATGGGATCCAAGTCAATTGGGGTTTTCACCCATAATTCTTAATTCCAAATTAATTAATACAAAGGCTCACAATAATTAGATAATTAGGTAGATAAATAAACAACACCCATGCACTAATCATAACCTATCCAAGCATAACCCAAGAGAAAGAACTAGATACTCATAAGGATAGAGAGTAAACATATAACAAAATTTCCACCAAATTGATCCATGAAATATAAAGAAAATGTAAATCCTAACTTTAAATTCCAACAAACCTTCAATAGAAATTGCTAATCCTTTACTTAGGAGTTACTCTAAGGTCTTCTTAGCTCAAGAGTAGTACCAAAAAATGATCCAAGCACCAAGAGATAATATAAAGATTCATTTTTATCCCCCTCTTATGAAAAGGTTTTAACCCTTTAAGATTTAGGACTCAACTCTGTGAAATTACAATTTTGCGCTTGAGACTTTTCCACCCTATCATGATTGCCATTCCTTAGCTACGATCGCGGTGGTCCTATCACTATCACTCTTCAATTGACTTATTAACTGGTCACTATCGTGACCTTCAATCTGTTATCATAGTACCTAAGGGTCAACTCCTTAGCCTGCATTTTAGCTCTTGCTCCTTTTTGTCTATTTTCTTTTCCTTTCAGCTTGATTTCAACTCATTTTCATCATAGGACCTGCAAGATAGAAAATACTAAAAATTAATAAATTCTAATAGATAATTATCCTTATTTATAGAATTAAATCGTAGTAGTGTACAAGAATTTAGACATCAATGATTGGTAAATTTTTCACTCATCAATAGAGTCAGGGTGATTCAGGATAGATTGACAGGGCTCAGAGTAGGTAGAAGGCTTATGCAGATCGTAGGCTTCGTGCCTTGAGATTCGGAGTTAGTGAACACATATTCCTTTGTGTATCTCCCATGAAAGGTGTAACGAGTTTTAGGAAAAAGGGAAAGCTCAGGCCTAGATATATTGGACCTTTTGAGATCCTTCGCATAGTTGGTGAGATGTCTTATGAGTTAGATTTACCTCTAGATTTTGACAATGCTCATCTAATTTTCTATTTCTTTATGTTGTGGTGATATATTCTTGTTCTATCTTATGTTCTTAGATAGGATTCAGTCCAGTTGGATGAGTGTTTGACCTTTGTAGAGGAGTCAGTGCTCATTTGGGCTAGTGATGTTAGGTGTTTATGCACTAGGGAGAGTCTTATATTTAAGATTCAATAGAGGCAACTCCCAGTAGAGGAGGTCACTTGGGAGATCAAGAGCAAGATACTGGCCCAGTATCCTCACCTGTTTGAGACTTCAGGTATAACCTAACATTTAACTTTTGAGGATGAGAGTTCCTTAGGAGTGGAATTATAATGACCCTTTTGGTCATTTTACCTATTTTGGCATATTTTCACCATTAGTGCTTTCCCATAGCTTCCCCAAGTCATTTATGACTTACTTAGACTGGCAGTTCAGTTATTGGGCAGTTTAATTAGTTTTTAGAGCCAATTCTCCATTTAGAAGTCTTCATTAGTTCCAAATGGTCATTGGGATAAAACTTTAGCAAAATGATCTTGTATCCAATTTCTAACTATGCCAGTGACTCTAAAATATCAATTTCAAGAAAGGTAGACCTTTAGTTTGGTTTTTGAGGCACCCGAACTCATTTTGACCTATTAGTTGAAGAGTTAAGAAAATGAAAATATGTGTGGGACCCACATTTTGTCAAAACGACCTTGGATGAAAAATTTAAGTGTGCCATTGTATCCACGACATCAAATTTGGTTTGGTTACATAGTTTATTTTCATATAATGGATTCCAAATAAATCCTGAAGGCATGACGAAAACTTGAAAATTTTCCAAGTTTTCAACTATTATCTGTTGTGTCGACGATCGCCATCCATGGACGCGATCGTGACTTTTCATGTAGTGGAGGTAGGGTGATTGCCAATGGTTTCTTGCTATGGCAACAACCCTGATATTTGAGAGGTAGATCAATCGCACACTGTAGATCAGGATAGCCACTTCTAAGGGTCTGGTTGAATAAAAGGACCCCTTAGTCCATAATTTTGCCTATTCTTACTCTTGTGTTGAGCCAAAACCCCTAATATAGTGTAAAATCTTAAAATTGAATATTGTGTGCACTTAATAAGCTAGATTAACATTTATTTCTTGATTTTCCTATGGATTTAAGGTAAGAATTCACCATTTTCTTGGTGAAATTTCTCAATTAATATCTCAAAACTCTAAAACCTTTAGGGCTTGATTTTAGACCCAATTTAGCTTGGTTTTCACTCATTTTTTAGGATAATGATTCCTTGATCTTGTATGAATATTGGGTTAGTTTTGGAAATGTGATTTTTGCAAGTGGGGCCCAAATGGGGTTTTTGAGGTGATTTTTGGACCCAAAGCACAATGGTAAAATATGGGTATCAATATTGTCGTATTGATCAGTAGAACATATTTTTTGATAACTTGGCATATTTGGGAGGCTTTTTAAAAAGAAAAAGTAAAGATTTAGTGGTTTGTTGAGCTTTTTTTGGTGTTGAGGTAAGCTAGGTAGGTTTATCCCTTGTTAGATTGGGCTATGTCATAGTATTCTTAAGATATTATTTGGATTTGGGATAGGTGTTAGATGTTTAATTGATAAAATGAAAGATTTGGGTTTATTTGGATCGTTTAGGCTAAATTGAACTCGTATAGTGGAATACTTTGCTTGTTGCCTTGAACTTTATTGTATTAGACTTAATTACTTATGTTTAGCATGAGAATGCCTTAGTTTGATCTAAATGTAGTAAAATACCCTATTTAATCATGCTTAGGATGAGATTGGCCTTAGTTACTTACACTAAAGGAAAATTGCTTTAGTTACTATATTGGCTTAGTTGTTGTATCTGAGAAGAACCTTTACCTTAGGACTAATTGTTGCTTGATACACATCTAAGAGTGGATTTAGTACCTTAGCCTAGTCTAGAGTAGAATTTGACTTAGAATGTATTTTGGAGTATTAGAAGTGGGCGCTTGATCCACCTTAAGCCAAGATTGATTTTAGCTATCTTGAAACCATTGTATGCTTATTAATGCCTAGAGAATTCCCTTTTGAGGAAATTTTGAGAAACCTTGGTAATTGTTGATTATGATGAATGACCTTATAAGTAATGCCTAAATATTATGACATATATATGAGTTATTGGTTAGTCTTATGATAAAGCCATTGATTATTGCTAACGCTCAACTTACACGTCAATTAAGTCGAAGCTGTAGTACCCCGTACCTTTTCCTAGCTTGAAATCATCTCAAAAATATTAGGAGTTTTCTTTGAAAGATGAATCCACTTTTGTACACGTGATATTTTTAAGATTTTCCCTTTTTGTCATGTGGGAAATTCAATAAACTTTCCATCAATATAAAATTTACCTAAATCCGATAACTGAGTAAGAAGTTATGACTATTTTAATTTCCCGTCATAAAATAGTGACATATTGGTCAATGGCGTGCTGCGCCACAAGCTAAAATGGTAATTTTCCTTTACCAGTATCTCAGCACGATTTCCTCTGCATCGAGCCAAAGTTCTAGGTCACAAAATAAGGGACAACGCGATTGCTCCGCGTCGCACCATCCCTCAGTTTCCCAATAGTCAAATTCCAGTGACACGACGCGATAGCGCCGCGTCATGCCAGGGGTCCAATTTGGAAAATTTTTACTAAAATTACAAGACGCGTCCAGGGTTAAAAGGGTCAATTTTCGACCCCTATTTAATCCCTTTAACACGTTATTCAGCCACTTTTTATCCAAAATACACTCTCTTCTCTCAAAAACCTCTCAACAACAACCTAGGGTTTTTCATAGAAGATTCAGAATCAAGAATTTCCTCAATCAATCTTTGTGTATTTACGAACCAAGGTATGAATAATGTTCATTCATGGACTCCCTTCATCCATGATGCCCAAGAATCCCTTTTCCTAAATTCAAATTTATGGATTTTCTTTTGAATTTCATGATTGGGCTACTCTTGTTCATGTGGATAATGAGAAATTGAATTCTACTCCATGTTGGGTGATAAATTCTATGTGGGTTAAATTATTAAAGATATAGATTCATGCAAACCTATGACTAAACCCTTGAATGATGAAATTAGAATTAAACCATGATGTTTAATTATTGTACAATGATGTTTACATGTACCATGCCTACAATATGTTTGATTAAATGCCAAGATTAAGGAAAAGTGCCTAACTAGCATGATACCATGAAATCCCCATGTATGTACAAGTTATGCCTATCACATGTTTTGATGAAATGCTTCTATAAATGTATTATGGATTATGATGTTAGTTATATGTTCAAGTAAGTTATGTTTGGTCAGATATCAGTTGTATTCTGTTAGTCAACAAAATTTAGTAACTCAGCCCATTTTCAATTCAGTAAATCATGTTCGGAGTCTATTTGGATGGGAGTAGGAATTAGAACCGAGTGAACCCAAGGATAGGAACACACACTATCAGATGAGGGTGTGATTCTTAGAACTCGTCCTTGTGTTCCAGAACTATGTAACCAGCATAGGTTAAGACATCAACACTATCCGATGAGGAATGATGAGGTGGATAAGTACTGTCAAATAAGGGCCCCACTATTCTCCTTTGGGGACACTAAGTCAGATGAGGGTCACCCACAGCTTGTCCTTACTAATGGCGCGGTATTGATACCCTTCTAATTGGAGTTATAGATTAGACCCCAACTCAACCATAATGGCTTATTAGGGGCATGTCGGTTAGATAACTACTTTCCATAGTTTCATATTACAGAATCAGGACTGTCAGACACAGTCAATCAGTCTCAGTAATAGAACTCAGATAGTTCTTTAGATTTCAGGACTGTCAGATACAGTCAATTCAGATACAGTACGGGACTCAGCTAGTTCCATTAGATTCAGGACTATCAGATACAATCACTCATGTTATCAGTTATATCAGTCATCAGTATGTCATGTTATCAGTATTTAGATTCAGTAATCATGTTATCACGATATCAGTGTCAGTTATTATGTCTCATGCATGTATTCTCACGCTCATGATAGTCAGTCTGCTATTGTTATTGTTCGTGAATATGAATCCCATGCATTCAGCCTACCTCACATACATACTAGTACATTTAAAGTACTAATGCGTTTGCGCTGTCGTGTCTTATACCATAGGTTCAGAGACACGAGCTCCAGAGTATCCGTATATTCCAGTATCAACTGTCAGAGTTAGCAGTGAGTCCTTATCTTTCGAGGACATGATCATCATTTTGTTGTCTCAGTAACTAGTAAATTAGTTGGAGTTAGTTTGGGATATGGCCCATCAACTCCTTATTCAGACAGTCACGTTTTAGAGGCTTTCCAGACTACAGTATGTTTAGATAATCTATTTCAATTTTGTTTAGGGTATTTTATACCCCTCTCAGATGTTATATTTTTATCAAACACTATGTCTCAGTTTTGAACCTTATGGCATTTCAGTTCATGTTTCTGCATTATAAAGTATTTTATGCAGTATACAGGTACAGATATCAATCATGGGTTAGCTTGTGGTCCTTTGGGGTCATGAGCACCGTATAGCATTCTGGGTATCAAATTTGGGGCGTTACAAAGGCGGGCATCATTAATATATTTATCCAACTTTGGGGTCGAGGTCTAATCTACTAGGAACAATATAAGTGGCGATCAAATTAATTCAAAATGATAGATACAAGTTAAATTTAAACAAATATTACCAGAAGTTAAAATGAGGGGGATAGGTTCCTACACTAGTATTTCTTTTTGAGTTTTTTAAGTATAAATTTGGGGTTACGAATAATTAGAGTTTTAACTATTATGTATGGATTTTGGGATTATGCGTTACTAAGGGAGTGACATATGAGAGCTAATTATCAACATCACTTCAATAATTCAACTATGGGTAGGCTTGGTTTTGATGTTAACCTTTCAACAAAACACCAAACATTCACCCACTAATTTTTTTGAATACCTAATGGGTGTGTTCAACAATTAGCAACCACAACCTCAATCAAGGCATCCCATTTCTAGGATGACACCCATGGCATAGTTAACCTCACATTAACCCTTATGTCTAAGATAGTGAAAATTTAGCAAACTATACACATAATTATATATCATTGATTTGGTCCCCATATCCCTCTTTTGAGGATGATATGGATTCCTAAAGCTCACCCAAAACCCTTCTTTCAAAGATGGCATTGAAATTTCTAGAGCTTGGAACTTTCACTAATCAAACCCATGTGTGTATTTGGTGCTTTCACCTATAAAATACCAACCAAAATAGCATAGAAATAATAGAACCCATAAACATGAACTATCAAATAGATGCTAACAATAACAATCCACACACACTTCCACCCCTATTCACACATAACCCTAAGAGGGAGATTTATCTACACATAAGATAAATCAGCATAGATATACCCATAATCTCTATTGAATCAAAGTTGTACAAGATCTAGGCGAATTTTACTTCAAACTTGGATCTCCCACAATATCAACAATAGAAGTGAGCAATTCTTCCACTTAGAAAGTCTTTAATGTATTCTTCACCCAAAATTTACACAATATTTTCTTCTTCAAAAATAGAGGCTACAAAGTCTCAAGCTAAAACCTAGAAAATTATAAAAGAAGGGATATGATGGAATGAATAATTCATGAGCCTAGGGTTTGAATCGTTTTGTTCAAATTGGGATCAGCTTGTGCAATTAAAGAATTGCCTTTAGGCTGAAATTTTCTGTTAAGCCGCGATTGTATACGTCTGGCTATGATTGCGGCTACATGATTGTTGTTAAGTTCTGCGACTGCGGGTGGATGACTTTTGCTTATCTGCCGCAATCACAGTTAGTAGACCGCGACCGCAGTACCTGAGGCCAGTTTCTGCTCCAAGCCTTCAGCTGCACCTTTCCTGCTTCATTCTAATTATTTTATGATTCGATCCACATCTTTTGATCTCCTAAAATATATGCCTTCAAAGAGTGGATATAAGTGTATCTAACCACGAATATGTCTCATTTACTCTTTCAAAACAAAGTAATGTGCATTAATAATGAGTGCGGATTAGTGGTAAAATCACCACTCATTAATTATGCTATTATTGTGGCTATTGATTGGACTACTGAATATACTATTGAATGAGCCCTTGAATTTTATAATTCCTAAGCCTTAAATTATGTTATTGACTATGTTATGAATAAGCTATAGATTAGCTATTGCTCAAGCTATTGATAAACTATCATTTATGTTAATGATCGGCCATTGAGTATGCTCTTAATAGGTCATTGCTCATGATATTTCTTATGATTATGATCATGTTAAGAAATTATGCTAGAAATCATGGTAGAAAATATTCTTAATGATGATATTAGCAATTGTTCCTTGAATTATTTTAGGAGTCATGCTTATTGATTATATTAGGAAGTTATGTCATTAATGATGTTTGATATCATGATACTTTATTATATGATTGTTTATGATATTAATTTTACCACCGATTATGATTATATATGTTTATTGATACCCAGACGAAGGATACTATGATGATTTGATGATACACTGCAAGGTCAGAGGATACTGTGATGATATGATGATACCCAGTAAGATCAGAGAATACTATAATGATATGATGTTAACCAACAAAGATTGAGAAGAACAATATTATGACTTTTGTAATTACTCTTTTAAAGCTATTTATGAACATGAATATAACTTTGATTTTTGACATAGAGATGAGTAGCTAAACTCCTATAACTAGGGTTATGGGAGACTTGATGTAGAGAACTATTTTGGGGTTATGAATGGATTTGTTTTCTAACATCTATTGAATTTACATGAATCTTTCTTCATTTTAATGATATCTCTTGGTTTCAATCTTAAAAAGTGAGCCCACTAACTCCACTTGTCTGACAAGAAAGTGGATGTTGGGAAAAAAAGTAATTCACATGAACTCCATAGGTTTACCCTTTGGGTTAATAGGTTGATGCCTTAACAGGATCAACCATCATGAGAGTATTATTGAATAATACATGGAACCTTTAAGTTCGAGAGAAGTAAAGGGTGAAACACTTATTAGGTTGAGAAACATATGGGTAATCTTCAGAATTCAATAATTCTTGCAATTGGATACATAAGTTAAATTCGAGCACAAACTCACAACCCTAATTGTTTGAACATCTTGGTGAGCATAACTCTAGTTAATTTATTCTCATTGGAACTACATCTATATTTACTCTTGGTAGCTGGGCTTTTGTGTAACGCCAATATAAAAGAACACTGTTAATATTTTCAAACCAACTTTATTTCGAAACCTTAGATTAACGGTCTAATAACAGCCATAATACTTAGTGAACACAGTATTCCCTGTGGAATTTGACTTCCAACCTAGTTGGGTTCTATATTTGACAATGACCACTTACTCTCTCATAAGAGAGTTGTAATTTAGGTGTATCAAATTTTGGTGCCATTGTCGGGGAATACAATTATCAATTAAGTTTGTGTTTGTTAATTGACCTTTGGTCAAGTTTCCTAAATTTTATTTTTGTTTGTTGTTTTTCTTTGTGCAGGGGAATTATTGTGTATGCCAAGTACATGGATATTGGGTGCACCATTATTACCAATACATCTGGAACCGTAACTTATTGGCAAAATGACAGACCCCTAAGATGTTGAGAGACTAGCTGCATTGACTAGAGCTCAACTAAATCAGCAAAATCATGGCCAGCAGGCACGTCATCCTAACCCTGATGATGAATATTTATGGGATGATGACTTGTTATATCCTACTAATCAAAGATGTGCAGAGAATGCAGCTGCACTAGTGAACAGAAATATGAATAAAATTGTCCTTTCAAGGCGAGACCTGATCGTCAAACTGTTTAATTTGATCTTAATGATAAAGAAGATGGAATGGATGGATCTGGTGCCACTGGATATATTATTCCTCCACCTCTAGCACCAGGAGCAAAGTTCAATAGTACTAGTACGATGATCCCACTCCTTTACCTGAAGGGGTTGTTTGGTAGACTCCTGGGAGATGATCCTAATATGTATTTAGTGAATTTTGCCACTATTTGCAAGTCCTTTGATAACCCGCGAGTGGGACAGAATGCCATTCGCCTATGTTTATTTCCGTTGTCTCTATCTGGAGAGGCAACATTATGGCTTAATAAGTTGATGCCCGATTCCATAACCAACTGGAGGCAGTTGAAAGAGTCTTTCCTAGAAAAGTTCTTTTCGCCTTCTAGAAGGGTAAAATTAATGGATGAGATCAGCAACTTTAGGTAGCCCCCAACTAAATCCCTTCATGAGACATAGGAGTGGTTCAAAAAAAAGCTGACAAAGTGTCCAAACCATAATATGATAGATATTTATCTAATGGAGAGTCTTTATTAGGCTTTGAACTCTATTACAAAGCCAGTTGTTGATAATGCTACAGGGGGATCATTTGTTGATCTTACTTTTCAAGATGCCTCAGAGATGCTTGATCGGATAACCAAACAAATTAGAGCTTGGCATACCAGAGATTCTGTGGTAGCAACCCCTACTATGTCTGTTGGCATGATTGTAGAATAATGTAAGAAAGAGGAAGAACGTGATCAAGACATGGCACACTTGAAGATGCAGATGGATCTGTTGACCAAGTATTTATTATCTGCAAAGACTAAAAAAGTAAAAGTTGTTGCAACTAAAGGTAGACATGATTCTGATTCAAAAGTGGAGGCTAACTATTTGAATAATCAGGGAGGTTTCTGAGGCAATATCCAAGGAAATCAAGGTCATAACTACTATGACAAGGCTGGTTATAAGGATATGTAGCAAGGAAATTAGAAAGGTAAGAAAAATAAAAATGGACTATATGTACCTCCTGGAAGTAGAGATAGTGCTGTAACTAGCTCTGGCAAGATATCCATGGAGAACATGATAGAGAAATTATTAAAGGGAGTTAAAGCTACCAAATCTAGAGTGACTACCATAAAGAACGATTTATCTTCTATGATTCAGTTGGTGAACTCCCACTCTACCTCTATCAACCAGTTAGAGCAATAAATGAGCCAGCTCTCGGTAGCTTTAAATCAGAGAAAGACTAGAATATTGCCAAGTGACACCATTCAGAATCCATAAAATGATGGCTCTTGCATGGCTATCACTACTAGAAGTGGTAAGGTATTGGCAGGCCCTCCTGTAGGTAAGCCTATGGTTGTTATTATAGCCGATAATGTTGAAAAAGTAGATATTTATCATCTGGTGGAGTCTAGAAAATTAGATGAGGTTATTGATAACACATCATCCAACAGTCAGCAGGTTGATGAGTTGAATAATAATAGGGGAAAGAAGATAGAAGTGATGGTTACCACTCTTACAAAGCCACCTCCTCCATTTCCATATTGGTTGAAGAAAAAAGCCAACGACACTAAGTTCAGCAAATTTATGGCTATGCTGAAGTAGTTGACAATTAATCTACCACTGGTGGAGGCATTAGACAAAATGCCTGGGTACACAAAGTTCATGAAAGACCTTATCACAAAGAAATAGTCGATTAGATTTGAACTGATGAACAATTTATATCATTATGGTGCTATTTCCATAAGGTCTCTGGTGTAGAAAAAGGCAAATTCAGGAGCATTTGCTATCCCATGCACTATTGGACCTCTTGACTTTGTAAAAGCTCTATGCGACCTGGGAGCTGCATCAATCTAATGCCACTAGTTGTTTACAAAAATTTAGGTTTGGGAGATCCCACACCCATTAACATGCGACTTGTGATGGTGGATAGGTTAGTCAAATGACCTATTGGTATTTTGTATCATGTGTTGGTGAAGGTTGCTAGTTTCATATTTCCTGTGGATTTTGTTATTTTGGATTGCGAGGTGGATTTCGAGGTGCCTATAATTTTGGGTCGACCTTTCCTTGCAACCAAAAGTATGCTAATTGAGTTATGAGCTAATGAGCTTTTATTTGGGCTAAATAATAAAGTGGTACAATTTGATGTGTGCCAATCGATGAAGCAGCAGAAAGAAATAAGTGTGTTTTCAATTGTTGATGTCTATTATGAGGAGTAGCAGGAAGTGCTGATAGAGAGAAATTTGTTGTTGAAACCTTGGCTACAGTGTTGATGAATTTTGATCAGGATGGTATAGAAGATTATGAGTAGACTGTTTGTGCCTTAAAGGGTATGGGGTCTTACTCATTTCCCCAAAGAAGTTGGCCTTGGACTTAGAAAATTGTCTTAGTCTACCTGCTAAGCCTTCTATAGAAGAACCACCTATCCTGGAGCTAAAAGAGTCACCCAGTCATTTGAGGTATGTGTTCCTGGGCAGTCGGAAGACACTACCTATTATTATTGTGGCTGACCTAGGTGAGCAGTAGATGAAATCACTTATCAGTGCTTTAACGATACAAAAGAGATAGGTTGGACTACTGCTGATATTATTGGAATTCCCCCTAGCATCTGCACTCATAAGATACAACTTAAGGAAGAATGTACTCCTATCTTTGAGCATTAATGCCGACTTAACCCACCAATGCTAGAGGTGGTTAAGAAGAAAATTATTAAGTGGCTAGATGCAGGAGTGGTTTATCCTATTTCTGATAGTAAATGGGTAAGCTCGGTTTAATGTGTGCCCAAGAAAGGGGGCATGACTGTTTTTGCAAATGAAAACAACGAGTTGATTCCTCTCAGTCCTGTGACTGGTTGGAGAGTTTGAATAGACTACCGCAAACTAAACTCATGGACTTTAAAGGACCACTTCCCAATGCCCTTCATGGATCAAATGCTTGATTAGTTGGCGGGAAGGGGGTGGTATTACGTCTTTGATGGATATTCCGTCTACAATCAAATCTGTATTGCTCTTGAAGATTAGGAGAAGACGACGTTCACATATCTGTATGGCACATTTACATTCAAGCGGATGCCATTTGGGTTATGTAATGCACCCGCTACCTTCCAAAGGTGCATGGTGTCTATATTCTCGGATATGGTTGAGGACACCTTGGAGGTATTCATGGATGATTTTTTTGTGGTTGGATATTCATTTGGGTTGTGTCTGGAGAACTTGAGTAAGGCTTTGCAGAGGTGTGTGGATTTAAATCTTGTGCTTAATTGGAAGAAATGCCACTTCATGGTGAAGGAGGCATTGTTCTCGGGCAAAAAATTTCAGCAAAAGGGATAGAGGTCGATCGAGCCAAGGTAGAGGTTATTGAGAATCTACCTCCTCCCATCTTAGTGAAAGGGGTACGTAGTTTCCTTGGACATGCTGGATTTTACCGAAGGTTTATACAAGACTTCTCCAAAATTGCAAATCCACTTTGCAAACTTTTAGAGAAGGAAACTAAGTTCTTCTTTGACACTGATTGCATTAAGGCATTTGAATGCCTTAAGAGGAATCTGGTTGAGGCCAATATCATTATTGCACCGGACTGGTCAAAACTATTTAAGATAATGTGTGATACAAGCGGTGTTGCCCTCGGAGCTGTGTTGGGGCAAAAGAAGGACAAATTATTTTATCCAATTTATTATGCCAGCAAAGCACTAAATGGAGCTCAGAAAAACTACACCATCATAGAGCAGGAACTTCTAGTAGTGGTGTATGCTTTTTAGAAGTTTTGAGCATATTTGCTAGGTACCAAGGTAGTGGTACACATTAACCACGCTGCCTTAAGGTACCTAATATCAAAGAAGGATGCTAAACCAAGGTTGATCTGATAGGTATTTCTACTTTAGGAATTTGACTTTGAGGTTAAGGATAGTAAAAGATGTGATATCAAGTGGCTGATCACTTATCCAGACTCGACGGCGAGCAAGCAGTAAAGACAGGCTTGAGATTGATGATTCCTTTCCTAATGATAAAGTATTAGCTGCAGTGCTCGAAGGAGTGCCTTGGTATGCTGACTTCACGAATTATATGGTAAGTGAGGTGGTACCATAAAATCTTTCCTTTCATCAAAGAAAAAAGTCTCTTCATGATGTAACCCATTACTTCTGGGATGAACCGTATCCTTTATGGCGATATGCAGATGGTATTATTAGACGGTGTGTCCCAGAAGTAGAAATGCTGAGTATATTGGAAGCAAGCCATGCTTCCCCAGTTGGAGGTCACCACGCAGGTGATCGGACTATAAGGAAAGTTTTTCCGAGTAGCTAATATTGGCCCTCTTTGTTCAAGGATGCCTATGAGTTCATGAAGGAATGTGACCAATGTCAAAGGCAAGGGTCCATCTCAAAGCACCATGAGATGCCCATGTCTAAAATACTGGAGGTAGAATTATTTGATGTGTGGGGCATAGATTTCATGGGGCCCTTCATGAGCTTATTTGGAATGTAGTACATACTTGTTTTTGTTAACTATGTGTCAAAACGGGTTGAGGTTGTGGCTCTGGAGGATAATGAAGGAAAGCGGGTTGTTGCATTTTTAAAGAGAAATATCTTCTCTTGTTTTGGGGTACCACGTACCATTGTAAGCGATGGAGGATCGCACTTTTGTAATAAGATATTTTGAGCCGTATTTGCAAAATATAGGGTTAAGCATCATAAGGTAGCTATGCCATATCACCCATAAATAAGTGGGCAAGTGGAGATCTCTAATTGGGAAATCAAGGCTATCCTTTCCAACACTGTGAATGCTAGCAGGAAGGATTGGTCTAGGAAGTTTTTCAATGCATTATGGGCTTATCGAACAGCTTTCAAGAAACCTATTGGCATGTCACCATACCAATTGGTTTATGGCAAGGTATGCCATTTGTTGATTGAACTAGAGCATAAAGCACTATGGGTACTGAAGCATCTCAATCTGAACTAGAATGAAGAAGCAAATATGAGACTAGGGCAGCTTAATAAGATGGACGAGTTCCATCTTGGAGCTTATGAGAGAGTCAACCTATACATGGAACGAATAAAGAAATACCATGATCGCAGAATTGAAAAGAAGGAATTTCAGAAAGGTGAACTCCAAACTCAAACTGTTTCCAGGTAAGCTCAAATCCAAATGGTTCGTCACATTTAAAGTGAGTCAAGTCTACTCATCTGGAGTAGTGGAACTTGAAAATGAATATGGTAGTGTCTTCAAAGTGAATGGGCAACGTGTGAAACTGTATATTGGTCCAAAGGACTTGATAAAGAATATTGCTACTGTCTATCTTGATGAAGTCTAAGTAATCGAGATAACTGAGTTGTGCTGCGACAGTAAATTAGGGGCTAGTAGGAGGCAACCCACAATGTGTTATTGTAAAACATATATTAAATTAAGTTTGTTGTTATTCGTGCATTTTTCATGCATTTGTGAAGTGTGCAGGATTAAAATTGCAACAAAAAGGAGGATGTTACAGTCAAAAATAGGGGTAAAAACCTAAGCCACTGAAATAAAAGTGACGGTCGATTTGGTGGACCACCATTTCTATGACTGTTCACCATTTCCTCCATCACAAATAAACAAAAAATTTCATTCATTGGATCAAGTTGACGGTTAAATTGGAGAATCATCCCAAAGTTTGTGGACCGTCTAATCGATCGTTAAAATTAACCTAGATGGCCTGGGTTTTGGTAAGGTACGACGGTGACTTTGGTGGACCATCAAAAATTAGGTGGACCATCCTGATGACCGTCGCAATGAAGTAGAAGTACTCAGGTCTTGGTAAGTTTCGATGGCCGACCTGGTGGACCATTGAAGATCTGACGGACCGTAGGGCCTGGCATCGCTGTAACCCTAATTCTGGGTCGGGTCGAGTTTACTCTGAAGCCTTGTTAAATGGCCCATATTTGACCTAAATGGTTTTAAAGTGATTAAAAAAGGCGGTTACATGCATTGTAACCCCTTCAAATCCTTCAATTATTCAACTCCCTTTGGGTTCAAAGAATTCGAATAAACTTTCTGCATCTAGGACTCTACGCATCATTCCTTCTCTTCTATTTAAACACATCCACTCTTCTTGTTCTTTTTATCATAATCCAGTTAAGATCACAGTTGAAGAGTTGTTTGAATTAGTCTTATTCTCTAAAGTTGCAAGCTTGTGTCTCTGCAGAACAAAGGTATGCGCATAATTCTATTATTCATTATTTAAATGACGCATTCAGTTATGGGTTGTGTCTGGCAATTTGTTTTGTAAAGGAATTAGCATCTTGTTACAGTTCTGTTGCCTTGAATTACTGAAGGTTTTGAAATAGGAGTTTGAGCATAATTTGTTTAGGTGAATTTTGAGTAACCTACATGATTAAAATGTGAAAAGTTGTGCTTGATTGTGTTATGGTTGTCAAATATTGCTAAACAAACAATGTTGCTCAACAAATGATCGAATATATTCCTAGTTAAAAGCTAAACCTAAAGAAGGGGGTGCGACAATTGAAATGGTGGACCATCAGATTTATGACGGACCACCAACCTTACCGTCGCAGGTCTATGAAAATTCTAGGACACTAGATAAGGTTCGACGGACAAAGTGGTGGACCATCCCACCAATGGTGAACCACTATTTTGACTGTCAAGTCATGAAATCCACTGATTTTATAGATTTTTGTTGTGGACTGATTTCTTACCTCTTTTCAAGGTGTTATGGATCCCAAACTCCCAGTAAACAGAGGAGGACGATCTCAAAGGGTTGGTGGTGAAACCGCATCTGGATACAACACCAAAAAATGTGGAAGGTAAAATTCCCCACTCTTTTAGTCTGAAGGGGAGAGTGGGGATAGTATTAGCAGTAGCAATTCGAGCCCAGACGAGACCACAGTTGATGTCACTCCACCTAAGCCAGCTGATGTTGAAACTGAGGATGCCAATTTAGAAGGGCAAGCTTAAGCGGATACATAGAAGCTGAACCTGAGGATGCTAATATTTTCATATGTAAGGATCCTCAAGTTCAGGAGGCGATTAGATAGAAGATAGAGGGAGCACATAAGAAGTTCTATGATGGGTTAACACCCACTGTAATAGGGATCAAAAGGTCATTTGTGGAAGAGCATCAGATTGTGACCAAGGACTTACATAAATATCCTGAGTTGGAACGCTGGTTCAATGAGTATGAACTAGCATAGATGAGCCAGCAATCGGGAGCCTATCAACCAAATTGGGAAAAAGAATTCTTTGCAAATTACCTTGCACTGGTAGAACAGGATTTCCCAAAAGGGACATCAATTATAAATTTGTCGAATAGAGAGTTTGTACCTGTCTGAGGAGTCACTATTGATATTTTAGCCAGAATAATTAATAGGATGTTGTTCGAAACAGAGTACAAGTCCCCACTTGTTGTACCTAATTTTGAGTACAGATTAAGAAATGCTTCCACTCAAAGCCCTTGGGTGGCCTCATTCTTGACTGAGGATGGTAACCCTTCTTGGTTGACCAACTCACGGGAGCGTATTGCAAAATACTCCCTTATTTTTAAGGCTAAATTCTGGTGGGTTGTTCTTCGTTTGAGGTTAATGCCAACAAAAGAGGATGGAAACTTGGATAAACATAAAGCCGTGTTGGTTACAAGCTTGATCTCAGGGCTTCAAATTGACTTTGGTTAGATAATTACAGATGAGATGTTCGTGAGGGCACACAAAATCTCCAGTTCATTGCCATTTTTGTGCTTAATCACGACTTTATGCAGACAGGATGGTGTGACCTTGATTATCAGAGTAGACAATGAAATCCAGGCTATACACAAAAAAGACCTTGAGAAGTCAAAAAAAGACTCAATGTTTGAGATGCATGTCACCAAGCCTCCAGCTTACTAGACTCAATCTGCACCGGCTCCTGATAATATAGAGATTCCCGTAGGTATGCCTTTGCCCATTACAACCTATGTGCCACCTGAGTACGTACCCCAAGGCACATTTGTAGGTTCATTTTTTGTACAATCTATGGGTGGAGTAGATTTTACTGAATACAGGTTCACACCAGAAAACTTTGCTAATTCAATAAAGCCACAAAAAAGGTTTCAGAGACAGCTAGATAAGTGGGTTGCAGACTTCAAGCCTCTTGCTGATGAGATCATGGTTAATGCAGTTCGTTCATTCCAAACCATTTGGACTAGGATAGACACCATGGAACTTCGTATCAATAGAAGGCTCGATTTACTGTCCCTTCCCAACCTTACTAAGCTGATGGCTAAATTTGAACAAGCAAAGGCAGATATTGTAGAGCTGAAGAGTAAGCAGCAACAGCAACCTATTTTTGACCTAACCTTGGTGAAAAGTGATATTGATGAGGGTATTGTGTACTTGATGGGAAGACTAGTGAAAGACAAAGGGAAAGAGCAAATAGATGAAAAAGCTATAAAAAAAGAAGCAAAGAAGAGAAAGAGAGAAGAAATGACACCAGAATAATGAGAATGGCATGATATTAAGAGAGCTCAGAAGAAGTCACTGAAGAATGAAGAAAAGAGGAGAAATAAAGAAGAAGACAAAGTATCAAGGGTATCTACTCGTGCTGCCCCAACAAGTGGGCACAGTGCAGGATCTGTTCGAGAGATGATTCCTTCAATCTTGGAAGGTGAGGTTGTGAGCACCTTACCACCATAAAGGCCAACATTGCACCAAGAAAGGATGTAGGAGCCTCACCACACTTCACATACGCCTCAAATGAATAAGAGGCAAAACAAGTAAAACCATTTCCTTGTACTTTACATCAATGCGTTGAGGACAATGCATCTATTTTTTTGTAGGGGTAGTGTACTTGTAAAATGGTGGGTTGTGCTACCGATCTCTTTTCCCTCCATGTCCTATCTAGTAGAATCGGTATGTCTAGGGTGTTTTATTTTTGCATCTCTAATTTCCTAAGCTTGTGATGTAAATATCTATGTTTAATGTTATTTATAAAATTTTTCCCTATTTCACTATCCCTTTGTAGATATAAATAATGAATGATGTTGGCATAAGACTGAGCATGAATGTGTAACTATTTACTCTAATCATGTAGCATGTGTGCATAACCTTCAATGAATCTGCACTTGGCATGAACATGTAAGAGGTGCATGAATCATGTGATGGGAATCCTAAGAGCAGCAGAAGAAGTTTAACTCAGTTGCCACTGTATGTGTAAGGATTCATCTTGAGTTATTGCATAGTGTAGTATCTAGAACTTACCCGATTCATTGATACTATTCTCTAACTGGTTTAATAGGATAGGATAGGCCTCCTTGTGTTTTTAGTCCACTTATCCTAAATAATTAACCTCTCTAAGATTTTTCTCTCAGTCGAACCCGTTTTGAGCTTTTTAGTGGTTTTCTTCATTTCCTATAACTATAATTAACTCTCTGTAGGGCATTAGCATTCAACTCTGGCCCTGTTGAGGTAAAACACCCGTTGAGGTAAAACACCTAAGTTGAAGGTGGCTATTGTCAAAATGTAAGCACCCAGTGGAAATTTGGTTTGGAATATAGTTTAAAGGCATTTGGCCCTGATCTATCCAAAGATATTGTGCACCTTAGCTTACAGCATCAGCATGAGTTGAGGGTGGCTGATGCTTAAAAAAAATTAAGCAAGTTGATTAAAATCACGGCTTAGGGTTGAAAAGTTACTAGGGCAACGAGAGTTAAGCCCTAATGAATCACTTTACCCAAAAGAGTACCCTCACCTAGCCTGAAGCCTCATTACAAGCCTAGAAAGGACCTGTTTGATCCTAGCGAATCAGCTTTGAGGGTATTTGACGGAATATTTTGCATCATTTTCTTGAGAAAGTTGTATATTTTCAAGAAACTAAGGTTGCATTTAATGCTGGCTTTTAATGTTTCAAGGTAAGGATCTGGCTGAAGAAAAAGTCTAAGAGAAGTAGAAAAAAAACACTTTTGACGAATAAAATAGTGGACCATCAGTCTTCCGACGAATCACCAACTTGACCGTCAGGCCTAAACAGAACCCAAGACTCCAGGCCTTGCAGCAATGGACCGTCAGTCTTATGAGGGACCACCAATTTGGCCATCAGTGTCATCCAGAACCAGGCTCCCTAAAGGACTCAGTGACGGACCAAGTGGTGGGCCGTCAATCTTACGATGGACCACCAAGTTAGCTATCAAGTTCATACAGAACCTGGACCCCTGAAGGACTCAGTGACTAACCAAATGGTAGACCGTCAGTCTTACGATGAACCACCAATTTGGCCACCAGTCTTATCCAAAAAGTGACCTTCCTAGATCAGTAGCGACAGGCCAAATGGTGGACCATAACCCTTGCGACGGACCACTAATTTGGTCGTCACTTTGGACGCGAAGTTTATGATTTCAAATTTTAAATCCTTTTGGCTGGGAACATATAAATACAAAGTATTAGGGTTTTGTAGGCATCTTTTGTCTTCAGTTTCATACTTTCTCTTTTATTGAGAGCTTTGTACTACTTTTCATTGGGATTTGAATCTAGAGATAGAGACAAGATTATTAGTTTTCATATTTTTCCATCAAAGATTGAGAAGAACAATATTGTGACTTTTGTAATTACTATTTTTAAGCTATTTATGAACATGAATATAACTTTGATTTCTGACATGGAGATGAGTAGCTAAACTCCCATAACTAGGGTTATGGGAGCCTTGATGTAGTGAACTACTTTGGGGTTGTGAATGGGTTTGTTTTATAACATCTATCAAATTTGTATGAATCTTTCTTTATTTTAATGACATCTCTTGGTTAAAAACTTGAGAAGTGAGCCCATGAACTCTACTTGTCTGACAAGAAAGTGGATGTTGAGAAAAAAAGTGATTCACATGAACTCTATAGGTTTACCCTTTGGGTTAATAGGTTGATACCTTAACAGGATCAATCCTTATGAGAGTGTTATTGAATAATGCATGGGCCTTTTAAGTACAAGAGAAGTAAAGGGTGAAATACTCATTAGGTTGAGAAACATATGGGTAATCTTTAGAATTCAACAATTCTTGTAATTGGATACATAAGTTAAGAATTCGAGCACAAACTCACAACCCTAATTGTTTGAACATCTTGGTGAGCATAAATCTAGTTAATTTATTCTCATTGGAACTACATCTTCATTTACTCTCAGTAGCTGGGCTTTTGTGTAACACCAATACAAAAGAACACTGTTAATATTTCCAAACCCCCTTTATTTTGAAACCTTAGATCAACAGTCTAATAATAGCCACAATACTTAGTAAACACAGTATTCCCTGTGGGATTCAACACCCAACCTAATTGGGTTTTATAGTTAACAGCGACCGCTTACTCTCTCATAAGAGAGTTGTAATTTGGGTGTATCATATAACACCCGGCAAGGCCAGAAGATACTATGATGATATGATGATACCCAGCAAGGTTGGATGATATTATAATTATATATTGATACCCGACAAGGCCAAAGAAGGATTATATTTATGTGCCTATGTGTACGTCTTCCGATTTGAGTCCGGCTAGACCTCTGTATGGAAATTATATATTTATGTATAATTATTTGTAAGTTGGATATGTCGTTGATATTAGTAACACCGGTAATATCCCGTACGTGTTAAATGGTTATAAGAGGTATAGTTGATGATTAGTGATAATTGATGATTAGCGGTGAATGTTTTTTAAGTAGAAAATAATGACTTATTGATAAATGAGATTTAGATGGTAATAGTGATTAGCAATAAAAGATGATTTGTAATAAATAATGCTAGTTGATAATTAATGGTTAGCTAACAATTGAGAATTAGTGGCTATGTGATAAATAGTAGTTGAAGATTGATTATAGGTTATATGATGACATATAGTCAAATGGACTAGTAATAAGAGGTGGTTAGCTAGTAAATAATGACTAGTGCCTATTTACGCTAAGATTGTTAAATAATGATAATATGATGTAATGTGAGCACATTGTCTAATGTTGGTGAATTGTGAAATTTGGTAAATAACTGAATGATGATAATTATGAAATGATGGTTATATGACGATTAAGGTTAGCTATAATATTGGTTGATTGCCTTACTCCTCTCGAGAGTGCACTCTTTAGTCGTATGGGAGATTGTGATAAGTTCTTTACTTTTCTGCACCAATTGGCGTATGAGAGTCAATTTTATAAGTATGTTTGCTTGTGATAATGCTTTATGATGAGCTATTTTACCGAATTGTTTCCTTATTATGTTTGAACTATGATTAGGTGTTGATACCTTATGTTATATTTTTATTTTGATTTAATTACTTATTATGTATTACGATGTTAGAGATTATTCAAGTTCATTTCTGTACCTTGACTTAGATTAGGCTATCTTGCATTTTATCATACTTATATCAAGATTTAGCTCAGTCAGTCGATGATGCCTACTGAGTACCCATTATTTTAGTTCCCATACTAAATTTCTATACCTTTTTGGTGAAAATTCATATACTAGTTGTCGCCATTGATCATTGTTCGTGTAGTGAATAATTTTTGGAGATAGGGTGAGCTCTTGGAGTTTGAGTCACCTATTTCCCTCAATCTTTATTTTTAGTCTTTTATTTCGAGACAGGTGTATTGACTATTCTAGACATTGAGTTGTATTAATATTATTAGATGCTCTTGTACTTGCTCTACCAGATCGTAGGTTTGGTATCATGTATTGACTGTCTTTATCTATCTAGAACATTTGATTATTTATATATTGTGTTCCTGAATTCACCAATTATGGGCATTTCCTTCTAAATTAACCCATTGTGTTAGCTTTGAATTATGGTTTTGGCTTACTACTAGCAGGATTTAGTGGATTCTATCATTACTCATAAATTGGGTCATGACAAGAAGCGATGGTGATCACTTTCCAACAGCTCTTGTCCTATCACTCTTACATGGAAGATGTGTCTTGGATTTTCATATTTCATGTCTAGAGCTCTTATACTGGTTTAGATTATTTTTTCTATTGTTTTACTTATCATATGTACTAAAAAAGATTGTTTATGATTTTAAAGATTCTCCTTGTTTTTACAAGAGTTTATATATATATATATATATATATATATATATACCTTGACTGATATGGTTGGTACCTTAGAGTATCTGTAAATCTATATTTTCTTCTTCATAATTGAACATTTAGTAACCGTGATAATTCAAATTTCACATACTAATATCTTATAATATTCCCTTCCCACCCTTTTTTTGGTTTCTTTACTTTTTGAATATTTATCTGCTCAAAATATATTTCTAATTCAATGGCTACATTGATTTGTCCAATATACCTCATATATTAAATTTGGAGAGAGAACAAAAAACACAAATAAAAGTAAAGCATAAACATACTGATACAATTCAAGAATTATTTTTTATCCAATTCATAGAAATCAGTAGAAAAGAATAATCTCTTATTACAAGCTAGATCCAATTTGGTTATAATAGAGTGAGTGAATATGTTATTTTACTATATTTTTTTCTAGGAACATGACCTACCATAAAAGGTTTATTTAGTAGGGTGAGGTCTTAAATTTTTATAATTTTTTGTTTCATCTAGGAAGAAATATGAAGTGAAGCTAAGTCAAACCTTTCCAGTAAAATAAGAACACTCTATACATCTCGATTTAAATATAATCAAAAGAAAAAAAGATGGTCAGAGGTGAGTTGAAAGCTAAGAAGTGAAAATTATAACAATTTTTTTAGAATTTAGATATTTATAATAATTTATTATATTTTTTGACTCATAATACCAGTTAAATAAAAAAAAGTGATAAAAGAAGAGTTTTATAAAGTCCTTTTTCCCTTCTGGAGACAGATCTTTCTATTATTCCAAGTCTAACAATCTAGCTAATCCTTTAGACTTTTAGCTTTTCAGATGTTTCTACTATCTCCAAGTCTAACAATTTAGTCATCTAGGCTTTTAGCTTTTATTGAATCTCCCGCCATTTTTTATTAATCTTGTAAGTAAATATATATCATACTATTTATATGTTTTACGAGTTAAAAGATTTAACAAATAAAATGTTATAATTTTAATTTAATTGAATCTTTCGTCGTCTTTTTTTAATTCTATAAGTAAATTTATATCACACTATATACATTTTTTGCGAGTTAAAAAACTTTATGGAAAATAGATCACAATTTAAAACTTTGGTGAATCTTTTGTGATGTAAACCATGTTGCCTCAAGACTGTTTCCAAGGAGTGAACCAAGGGAACTTCAAAGCCTTACAAACACTATTTGTAAAGAGGAAAGCGTTGGGGCTTATTTGGGAGCACCAAACAAGGCCCTTAATTTATTAAGTGTAGAATTGTAATAACTAGTAGTTCCTCTAGTATAAATAGTTGTTCTTTTTATTTTGTGTTTAGTTCATGTTGAATATTGAAAATACTCCACTTTGAGAGTTGAGAGATTGTTTGACCTTTGGTTGAACTTTGTCTTGAAATGGAGGTGGAAAGGTGATTAATTCTCTTGGTTGTCTTCATCATGGATGAGGTGCTTTTGTGATTTAATCAAGTGAGATTTTGGGTTAAATATACCCACTATTTGCTCTTGATTTCCGAATTTGTGTCTAATCTACTATCTTTCTTTTTCTTGGTTCTTAATTCCAATTTAGGGTTCTTAAGTCTTTGATTTTTTTCTCTTTTCTTAATTTTGTTGTTAATTAGGATTTCTTCAGACTAATTGGCATCAAATTGGTATCAGAGCCTTGGAATAGGTTTGTTTCCACAAACCTAGTCTTGGAATTTTGATATTCCAAAAATATAGAAAAATCCAAAAAAAAAATTGTTTGATTTCTTGTTTTAGACAAGAGATTCTTGTTCCTAGTGTCTTTTGAGTCTATTTTCAAGACTTCGTGTCATTTGAAGTTTGGAATAAGAATCTGTCGTTATTGAATTTTAAGGGGTCGTTTGGTGTGAAGTACTAGAGTAAATAATCTAGGGATAAAATAATAGTCCGGGAATAAAAAATTTAATGTATCGTTTGGTTGCTAATATTCGGGATAACTTATTCCAGAACTAATAAATTATACCAGGATAAGTTATCCCCAAATTTGGTGGGATAACAATTCCATCATAATTTATACTTGGGATAAAACTATAAAATAACAAGATTACCCCTAAACCCATTACAAACACATTTCTCCAATCTTCTTCATCTCCTCGTAGTTCTTCAATCTCTAATTATTGCTTTTGAAATTGAAAAAATATTATTGATATCTACTTGATTATCTAAAATGCGTTATTTATGACAAATTAAAAAGCCTAAAATATCTTATTTGGAATGACGGAAATACATGACTAAGAAAAATTAATCTCTCATTAATTAAACTTTGCACTTTTTTCATCCCATTGCTTGTGAATATTATAAACTTATACGCTATTTTCTTATATAAAGGATCAAAATGCACAGTTAAAAATTTAAAAATCAAAATATTGTAGATTCATACATAATAAGGATCAAAACTAAAATCTATTAATATTTGAGGGATCTAAAGTGCTACCGTTATCTCTCATGACCAATTCCTTTGTTTTCGATAATGAAAGAAAAGGTGATAAAAAATGTCAACCACTTACTACTGCATTTGATGATTTTTCAAATCGCTTTTATTAAGCAAACAAAGAAAAAAAGTACTTGGTATACCTTGTTTGGAGGAAATTCAGGGATGTTGAGGACTAATTGACTGAACATTTTCATACAAACTACCATATAATCAACTTGGTATACCTACATGCAAAAGCTCATGTATCTTTTACACTGCTAATAAGTTGTACATAAATTAAATTATCATTGAAACGTTGTTATATATCCGACAAAATGTTCGTACTATGATTTTGTAAGCATAGAAAAATAGAATTCAACATCAACTTTTTCCTTCCAAGTGTTATTTTTGTGAATTGATGATAACACAAAAAATTCTTACTAGACAATGAAAAGATTAATTAAAGTAAGTAGATTTTATAATAATAATTATCATTCACTGGTAATCTGTAAAATATTTTAGCAACTATAAAGGCGTTTCCTAGTTTTATTATACATTATCATTGCACAATCGACTCCATTGTTCAATTACATATTTTAAATTAAATAGTTTTTTAATCACTTAAAAATTGATATTTAATATATCAATTAAAATAAATTTTAATATTCTATATTATATAAGTGATACGTGTTTAAATGGAGTGACATAAACAACAAATCTTCTTTTACTTTAACAAACTTAGGTTGAAAGTTTTTTTTCAAACTAAATAAGATGTAGTAAGATTTTTTTAAAACACACACGACATAATCATGGGAAGGCAAATGCAAAAATATTAAAGTTAAATAAGATGAACGTTTTATTTTTAAAATACACACGATATAATCATGAAAATGCACACACAAAAAATATTAAGTTAAATAAGTTGAAAGTTTTACTTTTAAGAATAAATATTTAAAGCTTGATAAGAAATATATAAAATAAATGAAGTTAAATAAGATGAAGGGTATTTTGGTAATAAATTAATTTATCCTTAGAAATTGTACCATGCATATTACTTTGAATACAACAAACCAAACACTCAATAAGAAATAATTTCAGCATAACTAATCCCAGCATAACTACATTCCCAACCAAACGACCACTAAGGGTTTGAAACCTTAAAATTTTAAAAAGGGATTTATTTTATTGGGGTTGAAATGGAGAAACAAAAATTCTGGGGTTAGTTCTATAGGTCGAGGGGAAACTACTTCTAAAATTTAGATTGATTTGGTGAAGTTTTGAGTTAGGATTTCTTCTTGTTATTAATCATGTTCTTTATGAGTTTTTGAGAAGAAGGATCAAAAGTTATATTTTGATTCAAGAACTCAATTTAGAATTGTTGAAAGTTGTTTGTGGTCCCAAATTAGACAAGGTAGGGCCAGAGATATACAAACTCCGATGAAAAAAGGATTTTAGTGTCCAATCAGGAGATGCCACAT
The DNA here is from genome assembly GCF_002878395.1 of Capsicum annuum. Classification (NCBI taxonomy): domain Eukaryota; kingdom Viridiplantae; phylum Streptophyta; class Magnoliopsida; order Solanales; family Solanaceae; genus Capsicum; species Capsicum annuum. The sequence goes on along the minus strand of NC_061122.1, from coordinate 67,916,917 downwards.
CAGCATCTGCATCAGCAACGAGATACAGCTCTTACCCACACATATCCCAATGTGTGTTAATCAATTTTAGAGAGCAGATTTGCAAAAAAAAAGTACAAACCCCAAAAATAGTCTAAGTGTTGGAACTTTTGACACTCAAAATTTTCTTTTCCTCTTTCTTATTCTGAATTCTCAACTAATTAAAATCTAATTAACATATTTAATTACTTGTTAACTAGTTTCTAATCCCAACACTCTTCTTTAGTTCTTACAACTAATTAACAACAAGTAATTCTTTTATTTCTTGATATTAGTTCTTGAGTTCGTTTCTTTGTGTGTGTTTTCTATTGTGCTTTTGTATTTTTAATTTCATAGTTAACTTCAACTTCTTGATTCAAGTCTGTTAGTTTGATTGATTTATCCATCTTTCATTGAAATGAAATCCATTCCAGCAAAGAGTAGAAATTAACACTTCAACATACCTATAGATTTAAGCAAGATTCAACTTTAGCGAAACTAATTGTGAGGCAATTAAATTATCCAAATATGAGTGTTTTGGGGATTTTGGGTTACTAACTCTAATGTTTTTTATTTATTTTGTTTATTTTATTTGTTTCATTTTTTATTTTTATTTTTATCTTTTTATTTTGAAATAGGTCTCATGACAATGGGAACGAATCACACGGCCCTGCAAGAGATGTTACACTAGGTCCCTTAAGGAATTGATTAATTGTGTTTGTCATAGGTTGGATATAATTGATGATAGGATGGGAAGTATGGAAGGTAGGGTGGAAAATATGGAAGTTCGTCTTAGTACTTTAAGTCTTCCTTCCCTAACTATTGGTCAAGCTTTTTCAAGTAGGCAACCCCAAACACTTCCACTATTTCTCTACCTAATCCCATACTATAGTAAAAAAATCCACCTCCATAAAACCAAGATCCAAGATATGTCCTTCAACCACTCTAAGTATAATTTAACCAAGATCCTCCAAACTAAAACCTACCCAACCAAGAAGATGCCACTGAATTGGAGGAAGAAGAACAAAATAGGGAGGGTGATGAGTATATTGAGAAGGAGTATGATATTCAAGCTAATATTCTAAGGGGATGAGGCAGATATAGAGGACGGGAAGTTAGACATGGTCCAATGCCATGAATAATAAAGATCAAGAAGAATCAAGAGTGAGTTGGGCACCAAAGAGAGTACTATGGAAACCAAAAGGGGTATAGAACACGATATACCAGGCTCAATTCAATCAAAGTCACTCTTTCTACTTTCAAGAGAGGGAGTGATCCTGAGGCCTGTCTTAATTGGAAGTTGCAATGTGACAGGATATTCCAAACAAATGACTTGACCAAAGTCAATATAGCCACATATGGCATTACTTAATTTTGAAAGATTTGCTACAACTTGGTGGGAATCCATGAGAAAACTTTATCGAGCTTGTTGTAAAACCAATGTACCACCATGGGAGAGGTTGAAAGAACTAATGAGAAATAAGTATGTACCGAAAAGGTATTTAATACCCTGGGTTTTTGGTCCTTGAAAATTTCTAAAATTGTATCGTCATTTTATTGACTACAACTCGCCTGATGAGTCATAGGGAGTATTGAAAATTCATTGGACTAGATTAAAATCAAATTAGTAAGTATATGGCTAAATTCTACTCTAAATATGAGTGGCTCACTATGAGTCGTAAGGACTCATTATGAGTCAATGGGTGCAAATTATAGGGTGTCCAGTATTTACCCCAAATGGTTGCTGGGTTGACTACGACTAGATCCTATGAGTCGTAGGATCCCATTATGAGTCATACTAGTTGAGTCATAATGTCAACAAATTGTGAGTGTCTAGGAGACTGTCTTTGCTAGGACTTGAGGTGACGAATCGTAATGATTCTATACGAGTCGTATAGTGAACCGTAGTCACTGATGACTAAATTTCAATTTTTAAATTAAGGACACTTTGGATAATTTCCTTCTCACCCAATTAAAACCCCACATTCATAAAGCACTTAAGAGGGGTTGTTTCTTATTCATAACGTACTTAAACACTTTAAAATCTCTCTCAAGTAATCATATTGGGGGTTTCCAAGTAGTAGGTCATCCAAGGGCTCAAGGATTGAATTATTTTCATAAATCTTGGTATTTCATGCATATTACTCTTCTCTAATCATTAATTTGCTAAAAGCATAAGTTTTTAAGTGTTGTTCATATGGTATTAAGGTTGGTTTTGAAAATGTGGGTTGATGGTTTTGAATAACTGTTGTTTATATGATGTTTCATGTTTGTTCCTGCATGGGTTATGTTTATATGGTAGTTTTAAAATCAATTTGATGCATGGAAATGGTGAATGAACTAGGGATAGTGATTGTCGAAACTTGTGACTTTTGAAGTGGTTATGACCCCAACCCCATAGTGTGGAATTGGTTTTGAATATGAAAAATATGCACATTGAACTACACTTGAACTATTGCATAATGTAAAACATTAATGAAGCTTAATAATTTTGAATTGAACCTTATAGAGTTGTGCAATTCCCCAAGTTAATGTATAATTGAACCAAAGGGGGCTGTGAATTTCCCCCAAGTGATGGTAATTGGTTTGTCATGTTGATGTTATCTTAAAAGTGTAGTTGGTATGACGATACCACTAATGTATGCCTAAATGAATACCATGGTTCAATCAATAATAGTGTATGTGCTAATTATTTTAATTGATATTTAATGAGGGCTGTGTAGCTGAGTCGTGAAAGTAAAGGTCCTAAAGGATTAATACTGGGAACTGTAGTTGTTGACGTAGTGGTCATATTAATCGGGTGATTTGAGTCCCCTTATTAATATCATCTAATTAGGTGTTTTGAGTCCCCCATATTGTATTATATGATTTGGTGCTTGTGTCACCCTGATATGTCGAGGGGTTCTAGTCCCTCATAGTGCATATGTACACCCTCTGGTTCGTGCGGCCACATGATTGGGGCCCAACACTCTCGGGGAGAGATGGGCCCATATAGCCCGTGGGTGCCTTCTTATGTTATGAAAATTGACATACACAATCCAGGCTAAAGTTTTAAAGTAAATACAAGCCTTGCTTTCTATCCCAACATGTTATGTATATTTATTTTTTTGCATATGATTGTGTGCATTGAATTTTAACTTATTTTAAAGTGTAGAGTAGGGAATTATTTTACTCCTTTATCCCTGATTTTTATATTGGTGTTCACACCACTAACTGTCTTAAGACATTGTATCCACATGCAATGCAGGGTTTGAAGACAAGTCTACTTTTCCTGCACAGAGTTAGATGGATCGGCTTGGTTCGTCGGTTCGTTGTGGTGAAGTGGTAAGCTTCAGTACTTCAAAAGAATTAGACATTTCAACAATTATTATCATAGATTAGAGTTGATATTTTTGTTATCATTAACATTATTATTGTCATTGTCATTGTCATATGTCAAAATTGGGTACATGTCCTGACCAGGACTGATTTTTGGTTCTTATATTGGAAGGATTTATCGGATTACTGTGGAATTGGGTGATGTTGTTCGGACGATTTGGTTGGTTACAAGTTATTGGTCATATATGTATTATTTATTCTTTGAACTATCCTATTATATGTTCAGAATTTATCCAACATTAGGGATATTATGTTGTGTTTGGTTAGATGCAAGGGTGATCTCCGATCCACGTTGGACTTGAGATACTCGTCACAGCTAAACCCCGGTTAGGTCATGAAAAATATGGTATCAGAGCCTAGGTTGGGTATCATTGGGTGTCCAACATAGTCGTGTCAAGTGGATTCTCGTATATGGGTGTGCAGCGCGCTACACTTATAAGGGAGAGGCTATGAGGCATTTAGAAATATTTCCCTTTCTTGTTGTTCTATTTTTGATCTATAGATTCTAAGGTCTTAAATCTCCTCTAATTCCCATATGTTTTTTTTTTAGATCATGCCACTAAGAAGATCTGATACTTGTGGAAACTCTTTTGTCCCGTCTGAAGAGAATGTGGACGGAGCTCGTCCTACTTCAGAAGTTCAGACCTGGTCTAGGGTCGCTGCTTTCAATTGCACTGATGGAGCTCCACCGGTTTCCCCTATCCCTCTTCAGGAACCTCAGGATGGTGTGTTTAATGCTGATTTTTTCCAGTTGATCTATTTGTTTACCCACTTAGTGGCCTCCCAGACTGAGTGTGATGTTTCTGTTGCTCCATCCTCTGAGGCCACTATAGTTGGCCAATTTATGAGGTTAAGTTCTCCTACTTTCACTAGTTCTAAAGTTGAGTAGGATCCTCAAAATTTCATTGATGAGATAAAAAAGATCTTTTGTGTGATTCATGCTACTAATATGGAGGATATAGAGTTGGTTGTTTATCAGTTGAAGGATATAGCATAAGAATGGTATAAAGAGTGGGATCAGCTTAGGGGAAATGATGTTGAGTCCGTTTTATGGGATGACTTCTCTAGTGCTTTTCTTGATCTCTTCTTTTCTTAGGATTTAAGGGTGGCAAAGGCTAAGGAATTCATAAATTTGAAGCAAGGCAGGATGACAGATTAACAGTAAAAGAGTATGCCTTGAAGTTTCATCAGTTAGCGCATTATGCTATAGAATTAATGTTAGCATAAGGGCTAGAATGAGGAAGTTTGCCTCTGGGTTATCCCGTGATTTTATCATGGAGAGGAAAGATACCTTGTTGAACAAGGATATAGACATCTCTAGAATTGTAATGTATATACAACAAGTGAAAGAGGAAATAAATAAGCAAGCAGAGGTGAGTGAAAGTTAGAATAAGAAGTTTTTATACTCGAATCAGGAGGAGGTCAATAGCAAAGTGGTATAGACGATAGAAAGTGGTCTAAGAAGATGTGCGGTGATTTTACCACTCATTGGTACTCAACATTCCTGCACACTAATATTATTTAAACGTATGAATGAAATAAATTTGTGGTTTAATGCACTAATTTCCACATTTTGCAGGCATACAAGAATTGAGAAGGAAAGATGTGCAATTGAGCTAAAAAGGATTAAAAAAGAGAAGAGAAGTGCAGCTAAAAGGTCTGAAGTAGAAAATCATCCTCAGTTACCGTGATCGTGGCCTGTGGGATGAGATTACATCTAGTCAAGCCAGGTCAAAGGGTTGTGACCATGGTCACGATAGCCTTAATCACAAACAAGCTCCAGTGATTGCTGCCTAGTGGGAATATAACCCAGGGACAGAAATGTCTGAATAGAGTGCAAGTGTGTGTGTGTGGTGATTATTAGCTTTAATTCTTGGTTAATATTGTTGGGTTGCACAAATGTTTGATTATAAAATGGAATTTGTTGGTGAAAACCTCAATTTACCTAGAGGGATATGGGTAGTATAGATCCTACATCATCCTTGGAAGAGAGATGTAGGTGACATGAGCATTTGTGAACAATAAGATAGATAATAGCTATTCCCTTTTCATTGTCTTAGAAATAAGGATAAATGGTGAAATTGCTATATCTTGGGCATCATCCTAGAAATAGGGGTGCTAAATTGAGGCTTTGTGATGATTATTTGACCACACCCACTAGGTATTCGAAAGAATCCGCGGGTGATATTTTGATACTTTGTTGAAAGACTAGTATCAAAATGCCTAACTGAGCCTACCCAAGCATGCCTTAGCTAAGAGTTGAAGTTGATTTTCAAGTACCCACATACTAGTTTCCCTTAGTAAATCATAGCTCCAAGATCCATCCTAATCAATTACGCTCTAATTATTCTTAGTCTTGAATTAGTTTCTTAGAAGCCCAAGAATTCTTACACTTCTGAAAACATTCAAAATCCCCCAAAATATTTGTATAATATATTTGAATTTAGCAAGAAACTTTAATTTCAAACTTATTTAATCGTCACTCACATTGTTCCTTGTGGATTCGACCCCCACTCAAAGTTGGGTAATTATATTGAAAACGACCGTCTTACACTTAAATTGACATGTAAGTTGAGTGTTATCATAGGGAAATTCCGGTTCCTACTCTACGGCTAGTGCTACTTATCCAAAGTCTTCAGGTGATCGTCATTCTCAGTATAATAGTGGGTTTAGAGCACCAGGAGCCCAGCCTAAGGCTAGTGGGGCTCAGTCAGCTCCATTGTATCCTCTTTATAGATTCTGTGGTTAGGTGCATCATGGTATTTGTGAAGAGGGGAGGAACAAGTGCTTTAAATATGGTCAGATTAGAGTCATATGCAGAGGGATTGTCCTTCTAAGGTTGCTTAACACGAGCCGAACTAGGGCCTTATCATAATAAGCATCCCAAGTCCAACAAGGACCGGGGACAACCCCTGATACCCAACCTAACCTCAAAGCACATACCCTAAGTTGGATGAATTCTGAACATATAACAAGATAGTGTATTTGAAGATATTATGACTTTAGGATAAGTCTACTTCCTAGACCAACCCAACCAAGTCAATCCGTCCAATAACCAACCAAACCATGACAAAAACCCAATATGTTTATATATATAATCCAAAACAAAATGGAACAAACATAAATCAAATATAGTCCGCCGATATCAGCCTTAATACTAATACCAATGCCAAGGCTGACACCAATACTGACACCACCCATACCAAACCTTAGTAGTCCCATAAAGACTCTAACCAAAAGTAAAACAACATCCAGTTGGGACATGCCCCCAAACATAGACAAAACCATAGACAATAATATGACCGAAGTATGTAAAAACATCTATGACATGAAATGGAGACTTCTGGAATATGGAAGCTCACCACTTTAATCCAACACAAGCTAATCCTGAATCCGATCACTGAGCAGGAGGAGTATGGTTGGTTCCTACATTGCGTGGGGATACAGCGCCTGAAGATAGGTTAGAGGGTGAATGCTAGCATGCACTTAGGATAAGGATAAAATAATTCCAACCTTTAAAACCAAGTAAACCACTATATTCATTCACAACCATACATATTTATAAATAAATATAATCCATGTTGGGAAAGGGAACCGGGTTTAGCATACCTTTAAATCCATTAATCTGGGCATGTGTAGCTTAACCGTCCTAAAATCACCCACGGGCTATATGGGTCTAATGCTAACCCCTAAACGAGCCTTGATACATGTAGCCACATGAACTGGAGAAACCATAGAAGTAAGGGATTCTCGTGTACTCTTCGCTCTCCATGATAAATATATAAAAGTGTAACTTAAGGGATTCCCATGTACCACATAGGTATCATATATGGTCACCATGACCAATCCTCATGTCGGAAAACATGAGTTTCTAGTGTCCATCCATTGGACCCACACCTTCACGGTTAGCTATCACACCCTTCCATTATTGACCAATTAAAACCATTAACACACAACCAAACCACCATTCCATTTATTATTAACCAAGGCTATGAGTAGTGGTATCATTATGATGACTATAACTTGCAAGCAATGTCCTTAGAAAACTTTTTAAAGAAGGGATTCCCATGTACCCATAGATTACATTATTAAGTTTAATTGGAATATTCCTATATACCCCGCAAGTGTATTCATTACTTAGTTTGCTTGGGGAATTCCCTTGTACCCCACAAGCCTTTCAATTAAACCATAACCACGACCTCCAAGACCTTACCATTTAACTATTTTAAACCATTTAAAACCATCCAAACCAATTTAGGGTTTCATTATCACTTTATACCATCCAAAGTTTTCAATAAAAGTTCAACAATGTAACAAAAGCATTCTCATAGGCATTTTATCAAACATGTTGAGGGCAAATAATTTCCAAAACCAAAACCAAGTATCAATTAACCATTTCCGTGCAACCACCTATTCAAACCACCATTATAATATAAAAAACATAAGTAAAACATGGGAAAACCATAGCCAAACTATTTATAACAAAAACTCCCAACATATAATCCAAAACCCAAAATCCTACAGCAATTATGCGATAAAAACCAAACATTAAATCATGCCTTTAGTTGAACTAAAAGTAAGGGAGGAGTAACATGCCTTATATTACAAAGATGATGAAGAGAATCCACCCTTGTAAGCCCTAAATTGATCCTATTGATGAAACCCTAGCCTTCTTTGACCCAAGAGCCTTGAGAGAATTTGAGAGAGTTTAAAGTGTTTTAGATTGAGAATACTAGGGCAAATGATATCCCAATAGTGTTTTAGGTCGTGGTACCTTAATAGGTTAAGAGGGAAAATGTCTAGATTACCTCCAACTTAAACTGCATAAAATTTCCATAGGAAGGTACGACCACCTATTCCTAAACCGTACCCTAGGGTACGAGTGGTACCCTTATTTCATACCCTAGGCTTCCCTTTGTACCCCAACAATGTACAACATATGACCACCATGGCCAAATTTTAGCCAACCATATGACCATTACCCTAAAATCATACCTTAGGTAGAATAGAATCCTCTAGCTTAAACATAGGGCAATATATGATTGGCAACATACTACTAGTACCCTAAGATACAACTAGTATGACCCAACTATACCTTAGAGAAAAAAAAACAACCCACACTAGTTACCATATGACCAATACCAACCAAATCATACCACATTATACGAGAAGTACCCGAAGTCATATATTATCCAGACGCCAAAAACCAAAATATTTTCTAAGAGTTAAAACCCAGGGTGTTTCAATTCTCCCTCACTTAGATCATTCTTCCCCGAATGATGGACAAGGTAGTATAAGCACGGTTTATACCCCAACACCTCCATTACAACCTTTAACTAAGTTAGAAAACACAGATGCAATGAATCAGTTAGAAAACACAGATGAAATGAATCATTCTTTCCTTTAACAAAGTTTGAAAAAAAAAGTATGATGAAGAACACATACCTTCAGCATGAATTTTTTAAGAAGAAAGTAGGAATGGATATTTGGAATTCATGTCCTCTTCGACTTCCTAAGTAGCCTCTTCCACCTTGTGTCTCCTTCATAGAATATTAACGAAAGTTACATCCTTTGTCTGCAATCGATGAACCTACCAATCCAAGATATCAACCGCGATATCCTCATAAGATAAAGAATACAAAATACCCAATCCTTCCAAAAGAACAACCGATAAAGGATCACCTACATATTTCCTCAACATAGAGACGTGGAACATTGAATGAATGGAGCTCAAACAAGAAGGCAACTCCAATTCATACACAGCATTCCAACCCTCTTCAAGAACATATACGGACCAACATACCAGGGACTACGCTTCCCCATCTTCCCAAACTAAATTACTCTATTCATGGGAGACACCTTTAGGTAAATCCTATCCCCAACTTCAAATTCTATGTCCCTACACCTTACATCCATATAGGACTTTTGGCAACTTTGGGCAGGCTTAAGCCTATCCCAAATAACCTTCACCTTTTTCAATGCCTGATAAACCAAATCTAGGCCAAACATATCTTCCTCACCAAGCTCGTACCATCCAATTAAAAATCTACACCTCTTACCATATAATGCCTCAAAAAGGGCCATACCTTTTTTTTGGTTAAATTTTGGGATTTTATAAATAGATAAGCAAATATACTTTAGTTTTTACACATAAATAAACCAACCCATATCAAAAAAAAATTGTAAAATACAATAAAATCCTAGTCAATTATTTGACCCAACCCACCTATCTATCCTATTATATATATCTGGAAATATAGGATTTTCAAACTTATATTCAACATCATTCGCCTCTTAAGCTCAAGAACACCTGAAAAATAAGCTTTTTTCTTTTTCTGAATTCTTGGTTCATATTGAATCAACTTTGGGTAATCAATTTCTTGCCATGGCTGACTATTGTACTTGCTTCTTACAGCTTACAGAAGTAAAACACCTCTTTTTTGTGCTCTACTGGGTATTTGAGACCCCTAAAAGATGTTGCACTTCTTAGTATGTTCTAAATCCCTCTATTTCCCTAGCTTGAGTTCTTGACTTGACTTCTTGACTTCTTTAATTTTGCGGTTATGGCCGGGAGAAAGATAATGGGATGCTTGGACCCATATGTAATAGGATAGTAATACTCTTTTCAGGTGTATTAAATGTAAAATCCCCATATAAACCTCCTTTTTTGCTCTATTTTGTTGGCTGATGTAGTGTAGGCTAGTTAGCTTTTTCACTCTTTTTGATGCCTTTATGGCTTGTAAATATATGCATGTGAACATTCTAAGTTGTATGCTTCTCAGCCTCTTCACCTCTTTAATAGTGATAGTCTTAAGTAAGGACATTATAATTTATCACTGTTTAGTATTTTTTTACCTGTAACCTCTAATTGTTGGAAAGATATTGATATGAACTCCCCTTTATCTATTGCTAAATTTGTCAAATAATCTGCCAATTGATTTTCTTCCCTCATTATATATTGAAACTGCACTTGTTTGTTTTTTTGCCAATGCCCATATCTGTTCAATATGATCTTGTATATTCCATGGAGAACTCCATTCTTTCATTAAAATATTCAAAATAGTAAGGGAATCTGTTTGGAAAATTACCTTGTTGTATCGTGTACTAATATTGTGTATTATTGTTTGTAACATAGCATATGCTTCTGCCTACACATTAGAAGTGTCCTCTATTTTGGAACCCTTTGGATAGATCAAATCACCTCTCTCATCTCTTAAACAATAAGCATAGGAACTATTCCCTAGATTCCCTCTAGATGCACCATCAGAATTGTATTTTACCCATCTTTCCATAGAAAACTTCCAAAGAACTTTAACCACTTTCACTCTTGGTCTACTACATTCAAATTCCTTCAAAATATTTGACTATTCATAAGGAAATATTTTGTGTGGCTTTTTGACTTTGAGTAACATTCCCATATTTTTGGAAATATTGAATATTACTCTTTTCTCAGTTGATCTCCTTCCTTCATGGTTTATACTGTTCCTTTTTCTCCATAACTCCCAAATTTTCATGCAAGGTATTGCTAAGTAGTATGGTGTATCTTTTCTCCTTACTGTTGCATTCTACTAAGCCATACCAATATTAATACCTGCAAAAGAGGTAAAATATGACCATGTTCTATTAGAAATAAGTGATCTTTAAAACACTTGAGCTATGGTTTCTTGATACGAATTTGTATAGCACTAATATCTTGAAGGACCCTGTATTCCCCATCTTCTTATATTCTCTTCCACTGGAACTTTTCCTTACCATATTCTCCACATGAAGAAAGCCATTTTGAATGGAATTTATTTAACCTATATCTCCTTGAATTTATTGTTTTTTATCTTCCTTCTTCTAATATATTGCCAAGCTGACCTCATAGTAAATTCACCTTTAGTCTCAAGCATCCATATAAACCTATACACTCCTCTTTCACTGCAAGGTGGATTGATAGTGTGCATAATATGTTGTACTATCTCATGTGGAAATAGTTGATTAAGCAAATGGAGATTCTATGTTCCTTGATGTACGAGATCCTTTACCTCCTAATACCTATCATCCCAGTCCCTACAATTCTTCACAATATTATACAAACATCCATATGTTGTCCAATTGTCAAACCATCTATTAAAGTTTTCTTTTCTTGTTTTCCACAGAATTTGGTGCTCAATAAGGTCTCTAGCCTGCAACATCTCTTTCCAAACTTGAGATCCTAATCCTGACTTCCCCATGACTTCATTTGGATGCTCTTTTTATAGTACTTATTGTGCATTTACTTGCTCCAAATAGACTCCTTGATTCTAAAATTCCACCATAATTTTCATAAAAAAGCCTTACTAATATCTTGCATCAATCTAAAACCAAGTCCCTCTTCTTTTTTTGGCAAACATAGAAGTTTCCATTTCACCCAATGTCTTCTCCTTCCACCTATATGATTGCTCTAGAAGAATTGGGCCAACATTCTTTGAATTATATTCATTACATTAGCTGGAGGATTCATTACTAATAAAGAATGAATAGGGATACTCTGTAACACTTGCTTAACAAGAATAGCCCTACCTCCATAAGATAACATTTTCCCCTTCAATTCCTGTAGCTTACTACTGATTTTATGTATAAGATACTGATAAAATTCCTTTTTCTTCCTTATGTGAAAAATAGGACATCTAAGATAGGTAAGAGAAAAATCTTTTCTTAGGATCCTTGTAGCAATATCTACTATTACAACAACTCCTTGTAGTACTCCTTTGTGTAAATAGATTGCACTCTTCTCCTTATTAATCTTCTGACCAAAAATCCTTTCATACCTTTCCAATGTTGAAGTCACCTTTAACAAAGGCCCTACCTCATGTTTGCATATTATGATCATATCATTAGTAAATGCTAGATAATTAATCTTTGGGATTTCTCTTAGCATTCCAAATATCTCAAAATCTTCTTTAACTAGTAAAGATTTTAGAGCTCTAGACATCAACTCAACAGCCGATATTAATAGAGTAGGTGATAATGGATCTCTTTGTTTTAAACCCCTATAGGATATGAAAAAACCTTTTGGTTGGTCATTTAATAGAATTGAATACTAGTTATTGACTAATAATCTATACACCATGTCAATGATTATTTCATTAAAGCCTTGTTTTCTCAATACTTTAGTAGGATATAACCAGTCAACTCTATCATAAGCCCTCATCATATTTAATTTGATCACCGGGTTAGGAGTTTTACCTCTTTTCTTATCTCAGAGATAATCTCTTGCACTAGAATATTTTCTACTATACTCCTTCCTTGCACAAATCCAGCCTGCTCTTCAGAAATAATCTCTAGTATAAGCTTCTTAATTCTGTTACAAAGAATTCTAGAGAATATCTTATTGACAAAATTACTCAAAGAAATGGGTCTCATATCTAAGAAAGTGTTCACCTCTAGTTTCTTTAGAAAAAGAACCAAATTTGTATGTGTAACAAACCTTGGTAATTCATGCCCACAAAATAAATCCAATACTATCTGATGAACATCCTCCTCTATAATCTCCTAAGCATCCTAAAAGAATGCTCCAGTCATTCCATCTGGCCCTCCAACACTATGTCTATTCAATCCCATCACTGTTTTCTTGACTTCTTAACAGGTATGCTATTCAACTGTACATTTTGTTCTACATTGACTAATGTTGGTAAATCATTCAACATTAAAAAATCTTCAATTTTATTCTCCATTGAAAATTGCTTTTGAAAAAATGATACATTTATTTCTGCAATCTCATTTTGATCCTCCAGCCAATCACCATCCTCAATCTGGATACTTATCACTTTCAATCTACTTCTCCATCCTTTGACTATTGCAAGAAAGAACTTGGTGTTTCTTTCTCCACATATGAACCATTAAAGTCCTTCTTTCTACTTCCAGAACCCTTCTTCTCTCCTGAGTTAAATATTTAACTCTACCTGTGCTTTAAACAATACTTCCCTATTTGTTCCAGTAGGAAATTCTTTAGATTGCTTTTTATTCACCTTTATAACCTCTTCCAATGTAGCAATATCTTAAAATATATTACCAAAATACTCTCTACTCCAATTAGTTAAAGATGATTTAACTGTATTTAACTTATAATGGAACATAATAAAGAGATTACCCTGTACTTGGGTATACCAATTCTGCCTTATGACCTCCAAACAAGACTCCTCTTTCAGCCAAAGATTTAAAAATCTAAATGACTTTGTGATTTGTTCAGTAATGGTGCTGAATTTAATCTGCAATGAAGTGTGATCCAATCCACTTCCAACAAGATTCTTCACTTCCAATACTGGGAATAACCCCTTCAATATTTCATTACACAACACTTTATCCAATATTTTGAAAATACACTCCTCATCTATTCTCCCATTCCACTATGTGTATTTACTCCCTTTGAACCCAAAATCCTCTAGATTGTAAATGTTTATGTAGTGTTTGAAATCTTCATTTTCAGCCACTGTAACTGGTAATCCCCTTAGATTTTCTTCATCATGCATGATAAAATTAAAATCTCCCCCAACAAACCAAGGATCTTGAATTGACAATGCCATTTCCTCTAATGATTCCCATAATATCACTCTTTCAACCCCACTCCATTTAGCATATACTAGCATTATAACAAGTGTTACCCCTGCTTTATTATTTTCTAACTTTAGTATCAGCTGTTGATCCTCTTCCATAATGACATTCACATTGACAATTGAGTCAATAAATGCCTATATTTTTTCTAAATTGTTTTCCACTGCATGCTGAATCTCTAGCCTTCTTTTGTACTCCTCTATATTATTATTGTCTTGAAATGGTTCCATCAGTCCTATAAAGAAAAAATGATGTCTTTTTTGGAAAGTAATCAATCTAGTAAATGCCTTTTGAGTATTAAGTAATCTAATATTCCATACTAGTGCATTCATCTGGTTTATTTTTCAAGGAACTTCTTGTCTGCATTGAACTAACTTTGACGCCAGTTTTCTTTCTCCTTTGTATTCCTTGTGATGTTTTAAACTTTGCAATCTGTTTGGGAGATAGACTACCTTTTATGGCTACTTTTTCTATATTATTTTCAAGGTCCTCTTCATCCAAATTCACCTTTCCACTATTGCAAATTTCAATTTGACTTTTACTTCAATTGCTAGTGGAACTACATCTTCTAATATTTTCATCTCCACTTAATTTTGTTGTTCAACAGCTACTAACTTCTTTGACATTTCTTCTTTCTATATTGATGGCATCTCAGTTTTATCCTCCTAAGGAATTGGTGCACTTGTCACTACTTCTTCTTTTCCTTCATGTTTCCCATCATTATGATCTTTGTTATCTGTATCCTTGCTAAAAGTACTGGTAACCCAATCTTTAGTGCTTTCCTAGGTGCCTTATGGATTCTGTGGATTATTCATAACATTCTCTTGCTTGTCTTCAATCTTCTATATTTTGGTTTCTTATTCATTCCTTAGTGCATCAAAGGTATTTAAAATAGAGACTTCCTTCTGCTTTTCATCTTCTATTTCTCCTAGTATATGACCATACTTATCTCATCTATATTTATTTCTTCTAGTGACCCATTATTGATTATTATTCCTTCCTCTCCTTTGATTGTTTTTCCTTACTTCTTCTTTCTTTTCTTTGTTTTCTTCTTGCTGATGGTTCTTCCTTCCCCTTTATCTTTTTCCTCTTCATTCTTCTCATGCAATAGTTCAGGCTGAACATTCCAACATACGTTCTTATTATGTCCATGTAAGCAGCATTCCTTACAATATTACGACATATAATCATATTGGATTTGAATCCATCTAGATTTAATTTCACCTGTGAAATCATCTTCTTCATTTATTTTAATGCATTGAGGTAACTTAGCAACCAAATCCACCTCTACTTTAACCCTAGAATATCTAGGTCTTATTTGATTTCTTATTTCCATATCTACTGTTTAAGGCTTCCTAATGGCTGAAGCTATTAAAAAAATGGCCTTCTCTAGCAAAAAAATTTAAGGGAGGTCTCGCATTTAGATCCATTCTAACCCAATTGTAGTTTCCACTTCTGGCTCAAACTGTGGATCCTATTTTAACATCCTCATCGACCAATACATATCCTTAGTTTTGATATAATATGCTGATGTTGACAATAGATTAACATAATCCTCCAATAATTCCAGCCGAATTAGTATATGCCTGTTGTCAAATACTCCTATATTACATGCACCTTTAATACCACAATGCATTGGAATAGCTTTCCTCAGTTCACTAATATCTGGTTTGCCATATGAAAATTTACCAAAAATAGAAAATTGCAGATTCTCTTGGATGATCAGATTTTTTATTTCTAACAATATCTATGTTATGCTTGGTTATCCATGCATCATCACTACTGGTTTATGAGGAACCTTGTCAATATTTCTAACAGAATACTTAGGCTTCAATAAAATTACAAAAGTCATCATTGTAGACAAGACTCCATTAGCTTCCTTACTTCGAATTCGATGGGTCATCCCCGCCGAAGGTGGTGGCCATGGTGGCCGAACCTTGCAAAGTAGGGTTTAGTCCAAAAGGGGCCATACCAATACTATAATGATAGCTATTATTGTAACCAAACTCTACAAGAGGTAGATGCTCAACCCAGCTACCACCATAGTCAATCACACATGCATGAAGCATATCCTCCATCATCTGAATAGTCCTCTCTGCTTGCTTATCCATTGCGGGCGGAAAGCAGTACTCAGACTAACCTTAGTCCCCAATCCTTTCTAAAATGACTACCAAAAGTGAGATGAAAACTACATACCACTATCAGAGATAATAGAAATAGGTACCCCTTGCAGCTTCACATCTTATGGAGGTACAAACTCACATAATCCTCAGTCAAAAATTTAATCCTCACTGGAAAAAAGTGAGCTGACATTGGAATCCTATCCACGATGATCCAAACCAAATCGAATTAATTCTAAGACCGAGGAAGACCGGTAACAAATCCATTTTGATTACTTCCCATTTCTATTTCGGCAATTCAATCTCTTGATACAATCCCTCAGGCCTTATGTGCTCAATTTTTACTTATTGACACACCCATGCACTTGGCCACAAAATCAGCCACATCCCTCTTCAAACCATTCCGCCAATACATCCCCTTAAGGTCATGATACATTTTTGTCGAACCGGGATGAACAACATAGCATGATTCATGTGCCTCAGCCAAAATCCTTTCTCGTAAACCATCGATGTCAAAACAAACAGCCTCTCTTGGTACCGCAAGGTACTATCGCCACTAATCTCGAAGGCCATCACCTTCTGCCCACAAATATCACCCCTGATCCTTAACAAGATAGGATCTAACATCTGCTTCTCCTTGATCTCAGCACCAAGAGACGATTGTGCCACCTTCAGAATGAACACACCACGATCTTTAGAGTCTAAGAGGCAAACTCTAAGGTTATAGCCAAATGGTGAATATCCTTCACCAACTCCCGCTTTTTCATATCCACATGATCTAGACTCCCCATGGATAACCTGCTAAGAGCATCAGCAACTACATTAGCTTTACCTTGATGGTAGTGAAGACTCATATCATAGTCCTTGAGAAGCTCAAGCCATATCCTATTCCTGAGGTTATGCTCTTTGTGAGTAAACACATACTGCAGGCTCTTACGATCTAAGAAGATATCCACATGCATTCTGTACAAATAGTGCCACCAGATTTTCAACCCAAACACCATAGCTAACAGCTCTAAATCATAAGTAGAATAATTTCTCCCACCCACCTTCAACTGCCTAGAAACATAGGCTATCACCTTACCATACTACATTAAAAGACAACCAAGTCCCACCCAAGACACATCACAGCAAACCACAAACCCCTCAATGCCTTCAAGAAAGGTCAAAATTGGATCCAAAGTTAGCTTATCCGTCAGCTTCTCAAAACTACCCTCACACACATCTGACCAAGAGAACTTCACCTTCTTCTGAGTCAACTTAGTCAATGGGGAAGCTATAGTTAAAAAACTTTCCACAAACCTCATATAATACCCGGCCAAACCCAAGAAGCTCCGAATGACGATTGGAGTTGTGGGTCTAGGCCACTTCTTAACCACTACAACCTTTTGTGGATTCACCATGATCCCCTTACTAAAAATAATATGACCCAAAAAAAAAGAACAGCATTCAACTAGAATTCAGATTTCTAGAATTTGGCATACAACTATTGCTTCTTCAAGGTCCTCAACATAATACGGAGATAATTGGCAGAATCCACCTCACTCTTAGAATACACCAAGATGTCATCTATGAACACAATGACAAATAGATCCAGAAACCAACAAAAGACCCTATTTATCAAATCCATGTAGGTCACCAGGGCATTAGTCAAACCAAACGACATGACCAGAAACTCAAAGTAACCATACTGGGTATGGAAAGAAGCCTTAGGGATATTCACCTCCCTAATCTTAAGCTAATGATACCTAGAGCGAAGATCAATCTTAGAAAAAAATTTGGCATCCTGCAACTGATCAAACAAGTCATATATCCTTGGAAGGGGATACTTGTTATTAACTGTCACCTTATTCAACTACCGGTAGTCAATACACATCCGAAGTGAACCATCCTTCTTACACAGGAATAACACCGGTGCACCCTATGAGGAGACACTAGGATGGATGAAACCCTTATCTAAAAGATCCTTAAGTTATTCCTTAAGCTCCATTAACTCAGTCGGAGCCATTCTATAAGGGGGAATAGAAATTGGATGAGTGTCCAAAACAAAATCAATCCCAAAATCAATCTCCCTATTTGGAGGAACACCAGAAAGGTCATTGGGGAAGACCTCAGGAAATTCATTCACCACTTGAACAAAATACAAAGAAGGACCCTCCGAGTTAGAATCTTTAACCTTGACCAAGTGATAGAGACACCCCCTGGAGATTAATCTCCAATCTCTAAGATATGATATAAACTTCCCCTTAGGAGTTAGGGAACCACCCTCCCATTCAATAATCGGTTCACCTTGAAACTTAAAGACAACTTTACAATTCTGACAATTTAATAATGCATAGAACGAGTACAACCAATCCATCCCCGTAATAACATTAAAATCTACCATATCCAGTTCATACAAATCCATCAAAGTCTCCTTACTACCAACAGATACCACAAATACCCTATAGACTCTCTTAGTAATAACAGAGTCACCTACCGAGGTAAAAATAGGAAAAGGATCAGAAATAACCTCAAGACCAAAACCAAAATACATAGCCACAAATAGTATCATATGAAAAAGTGTGCACCTTGATTAAGTAAATAATACACATCACGAGAAAAGAGTTGTAATGTACCAGTCATGACATTAGGTAATGCCTCAAACTCCTATCGGGATGCAAGAGCATATAACTAATTTTGGCCTGTTTTAGTAACAGAAGCATAAAAGAATACAGAATCAACATTCTTTTGTGTAGGAGTAGATGAAGAGGCAACCAGAATCCTATTTTCTCCGAAAGCAACCTTACCAACCGGACAGTTTCTAAGCATATAGCCTGGCTGACCATATTTAAAACACTTGCCCCTCTCCTCATCATAAAAAACCCCAATGCAACCAACCTTAGATCCTTCAAGGAGGATATGATGAAGCCAATAGAGCCCCACCAGCCTGATATTGGGCACTCTATGCCTTAATGTTATCACCACCCTGTTGAAGCCTATCTCTCAATTAATTCGGGTAAGGAGCACTAGCTGTAGATAAATAACCAAAACTCCCTCACTTTTTCTTTGGCCATTGACCACCATCCCTACCACTTTATTACTTCCCGCCACCCTTCTCAAAGGACCTAAAATTCTTCATCTGCTTCTCTCCTATTTTGGTTTACTTTATCTTTTCCTCCTTCACCTATTGCATATGAACAACCAACCTATAAATATCCATATCCTTGATAAGCAAGGCAGTCTTACTTTCAAGGATCAACTTATGAGATAGACCTAAAGCAAACTTTCTTATCCTAACCCTAATATCTGACACCATCTCTAGGGCATACTGAGATAACTAGTGAAATTACAAGGCATACTCCTTGATTGATATCTATCCCTTTTTAAGATTTACAATTTTCTCTACTTTTGCTTTCCACAACTCCTGAGAAAATATACGGTCAAGAAAATTATTAGAAAAAGTCTCCCACAGAGATGAATCCTTAACCTCACACCTTGCCCTATCCTATTTCTCATACTATTGGTATGCCACATCCTTTAGCTGATAGGCGGTAAAATCCACCCCTTCCACAATCATGTCATGCATAACCCTAAAGATTTTTTCCATCTCATCCAGAAAACCATGAGGATCCTCTTCCCCATTAACACTAGTGAAAGTTAGACTCAACCTCATCAATTGGCCAACTCTTGTGGCCTCAAAAGATGGAATACTAAATGAACCATGCTCAACCTGTAAAACTACCAACTGAGCAATCATATGAATCAACTGATAAAACTCTGTATTCATCACATCTACTTAAAGAGCCTAGGGAGGACTAAAGGGAACTGGTGTAACTCTAGAACAATCAGGGACAGTACCTCTTGACAGAGTATGGATCTAATGAGTAGAGTATGTCCCATCAACATCATCCCTAGTTAGGACAGGGGAGTTTTCATGCATATCAGATCATTGAGGCATGATCTAACAAGCGAACAAACCAGGATTAGAGAAGATTGCAGGACCTTAGACTTTACAGCTTGAAATTAGAACATAAGAAAGAGAAATATTCTAAATGTTTTATAGTCTCACCCTTATGAGTGTGGCATGCCACACACCCTTAAAAGAGACTCTACTTGCAAGGCTTTGGGGACTCTCAATTGACCATGAACATAAAGCCCTGATTCCAACTTGACACGACCCAAACCATGGCGTTATCAGAATGGAAATCGTAAGTTCAAAAAAGATCGGGGACCACCTTGATACCCAACCTAACCTCCAAGCACATACCCTAAGTTGGATGAATTCTGAACATATAACAAGATAGCGTATGTGAAGATATAATGACTTTAGGATAAGTCTACTTCCTATACCAAACCAACTAACTCAATCTGTCCAATAACCTACCAAACCAAAACAATAACCAAATATGTTTATATACATAATCAAAAATAAAATAGAATAATCATAAATTAAATATAGTCCACTAGTATCAGCCCTAATACCAATACCAATACCAAGGATGACACTAATATTGGCAACACCCATACCAATCTATAGTAGTCCCACAAAGCCTTTAACCAAAAGTAAAACAATATTTGGTTGGGACATGCCCCCAACCATAGTCAATAATATGACCAAAGTATATAAAAACATCCATGACATGAAATGGAGCCTTTCAAAATATGAAAGATCACCACTTCAATCCAACATAAGCTAATCCCAAATCTAATCACTAAGTAGGAGAAGTATGGCTAGTTCCTGCGTTGATAGGGATACAGCACTCGAAGACTGGTTGCGGGTGAATGCTAGTATGAACTTAAGATGAGTATAAAATAATTCTAACTTTTCAAACCAAGTAAACCACCTTATGCATTCACAACAATACTGATAGAGATATAATTTATGCTGGGAAAAGGAACCGGGTTTAGCATGCCTTTAAAACCATTAACCTAGGTATGTGTATTTTAACCGTCCTAGAACCACCCACAGTCTATATTAGTGCAGTGTTACCCTATGAACAAGCCTCGATGCAGTAGCTGCACAAATCAGAGATACCATAGGAGTAGGGGATTCTCGTATACCTTTTGCTCTCTAGAAAAAAAATATACAAGTGTAACTTGGGGGATTCTCGTGTACCCCATAAGTATTATATATGGTTGCCATGACTAATCCTTATGTCGACAAACATGAGTTTCCAGTACCTGTCCATTAGACTCATACCTTCACGATTAGATATCACACCCCACCATTATTGCCCAGTTAAAACTATTACCACACAACTAAACCACTATTCCATTTGTTATTAACCAAGTTATGTGTAGTGGTATCATTATACCGACTATAGATTGCAAATAATATCCTTAGCCAACCCTTTTAAAGAAGGGATTCCCATGTACCCATAGATTAAATTATTAAGTTTACTTCAAGGATTCCCATATACCTTGTAAGTGTATTCATTACTTAGTTTGCTTAGGGGATCCCCTTGTACCCCAAAAGGCTTTCAATAAAACAATAAACATGACCACTAATACCTTACCATTTAACCATTTAAAACCATCTAAACTAATTTAAGGTTCCATTACAACTTTAAACCATGTAAAGTTTTTAATAAAAGTCCAATAATGTAACCAAAGTATTCTCATAGGTATTTATAAAACATGTTGAGGACATATAGTTTCTAAAACCAGAACAAAGTACCAATTAACCATTCCCATGTAATCACATATTTAAACCACCATTATAACATAAAAACCATAAGTAAAAACATGGAAAAACCATAATCAAACCATTTATAACCAAAAACCCCAACATATAATCCAAAACCCAAAACTCTAACATAATTATTCCATAAAAACCATACATTAAAGCATGCCTTTAGTTGAACTAATAATGAGAGAGGAGTAACATGCCTTATATTATAAAGATGACAAAGAGAAACCATCCTTGTAAGCCCCAAATTAATCCTATTAATGAAACTCTAGTCTTTCTTAACCCAAGAGCCTTGAGAGAATTTGATAGAGTTTAAAGTTATTTAGATTAAGAATACTAAGATTAATGATATCCTAATAGTATTGTTAGTAATGGGTCCTTAAGAGGTTAAGAGGGGAAATATCCAAATTACACCCAACTTAAACTGCATAAAATTCCTATAGAAAGGTACGACCACCCTTTCCTAAACTGTACCCTAGGGTATGAGTGGTATCCTTATCTCATACCCTAGG
Source organism: Capsicum annuum (assembly GCF_002878395.1). Lineage (NCBI taxonomy): Eukaryota > Viridiplantae > Streptophyta > Magnoliopsida > Solanales > Solanaceae > Capsicum > Capsicum annuum. The sequence goes on along the minus strand of NC_061122.1, from coordinate 67,894,664 downwards.
CCTCCCCTTAGACCCCAACATTTTCCAACATATGAACACCATGGCCAAACTGTACCCAACCACGCGACCAGTACCCTAAAGTCGTAACTTAGGCAAAATAGAATCCTCTAGGTTATACATAGGGCAATATACATTTGGCAACATACTACTAGTACCCTAATATATGACTAGTATTACCAACCATTCCTCGGACAAAAACTAACCAATCCACACTAGTTATCATACACCAAGACCAACCAAATCGTACCAAATCATACGAGAAGTACCCTAAGTCGTAAGATGTCCAGAAGCCAAAAATTGAGAAATTATCTAAGGGTAAAAATCCATTATGTTTTATTACTTCTAGGGAAAATAATATTTTTATCGCTACTTCACCCATTCCCACACCAAAAGGTGTTGCATCTACTTTGTGCTCCGACACTAGACAGAACAATCAGTACGCTCTTGCCACTCGCAAAGATTCTAAGGCATCCTCCGATGTTGTTACTGGTATGCTCAAATTCTTCTCTTATGATGTTAATTTACTACTTAATCATGGGTCTACTCTCTCTAATGTGACCCTTTATATAGCTATCAATTTTGGCTTTGATCCTGAATGTATTTTGAACCCCTTTTCTATGTCCACCCTAATCAGTGACTCTATTATGGATAGAAGAGTCTGTAGGGGTTGTGTGATGTAAGTGTATGGTAGGGATACCTTTATGGATCTGATAGAGTTGGACATATTAGACTTTAATGTGATTTTTGGGATGGATTTACTATATTTGTGCGATGCTTCCCTTGATTGTCGGACCCAAAGTATCAGTGTCAATTTCCTTAATGATATAGTGATTGAATGGGAAGGTAGTTCAAAAGTACCTAAGGAAAGGTTCCTTTCATACCTTAGAGCTCGAAAATTAGTTTCTCAAGGGTGTTTTATCACTTAGTGCATGTTAAGGATTCTAGATCTGAAGGTCTTCTTTGTAGATTGTCCCTATGGTTTGTGAATTGCCTGAGGTATTCCTCCCAATAGGGAAATTCATTTTGGAATTGATCTTCTTCAAGACACTCATTCTATTTTAATCCCTCCTTAAAGAATGGCTCTAGCTGAGTTGAAATAACTCAAGGAGTAGCTGAAAGATCTTCTCGACAAGGGCTTAATCCATCCTAGTGTGTCTCTATAGGGTTCTCTTATTATTTTCAAGCATAAAAAGTATGGGTCCTTTTGGATGTGTATTGATTATTGCTAATTTAATAAGGTGATCGTAAAGAATAAGTATCATCTTTTGAGGATTCATGATCTGTTTGATCAGTTTTAGGGTGCTAAGCATTTTTTTAAGATTAATCTTTGGTTGGGTTACCACCAACTGAAGATTAGGGAGATGGATATCCCTAAGACTGCTTTCTACACCTGATATAATCATTTTGAGTTCTTAGTGATGTCCATTGGTTTGACTAATATCCAGCAGCATTTATGGATCTTATAAATTGGGTTTTCCATTAGTTTTTAGATTTTTTCATGACCATTTTATCAATGATATTTTGGTGTATTCTAAGAACAAGGCAGATCATGTTGATCACCTCTGCCTTATGTTGTAAACCTTGAAAGATCAGTGGTTGTATGCAAAATTTCAAAGTATGAGTTTTGGTTAAATGATGTGACTTATCTGGGAAAAGTTATTTCAAGTGAAGGGATCATGATGGATCCATATAAGGTTGTAGTGGTTAAGAAATGGCCAATATACATAACTCCAAATAATATTCAAAGTTTCTTGGGTTTAGCCGGCTATTGTAGAAGGTTTGTGGAGAGTTTCTCTTCTATTGCTCCCATTGACTAAGTTGACTCAGAAAAAGGTGAAATTCTTGTGGTCTGATGCTTGTGAGGGTAGTTTCAATAAGCTAAAGAATAAGTTAACTTTGGTTATGATCTTGACTCTACATAAGGGAACTGATCATTTTGTTATCTATTGTGATGTGTTTTGGGTGGAACTAGGTTGTATGTTGATGCATCATGGCAAGAGAGTTGCTTATGCTTCTAGATAGTTGAAAGTTCATGAGAAAAATTATCTGATTCATGATTTAGAATTGTTGGTTGTGGTATTTGTATAAAATATCTGGTGGCATTTTTGTATGGGGTTTATATTGATATTTATTCTGATCATAAGATCCTGCAATATGTGTTCACTCAGAAAAAGCTAAATTTCATGCAAAGGAGGTGACTTGAGTTACTCAAGGACTATGACATAAGCCTTTACTATCATCCATGTAAGCTGACATTGTTGATAATGCTCTTAGCAGGTTGTCCATGGGGATTTTATCCCATCTAGATGAAAAGCAGCGGGATTTGGTTAAGGATATGGACAGTTTGGCTAATCTTGGAGTCCGCATTTCTTTGATTTTTAGGATTATGGTATGATTGTTTAAGATCTTGGTACTGAGGTGAAGGAGAAGCAAATATTGGATCCTATATTGATTCAAATCAAGCATGATGTGTCTAGGAAGAGGGTGATGATTTTTGAGATTGGTGGTGATGGTATCTTGAGGTACCAAGGCAGATTATGTATCCTCGATATTGATGGGTTGTAAGAAAGTATTTTGGCTAAAGCTCATAAGTAACATTATATTATTCATCCTGGTTTGACAAAAATGTAACATGATCGTATAGAGATTTATTGGTGGAATAATATAAAGTGGGACGTGGCCAATTTTGTAGATAAGTGTATGGTATTTCACCAAGTAAAGGTGGAGCACTTGAGGCCCAGTAGATTAACTCAAGACATTGATCTACCAGTGTAGAAATTAGAGATAATTAATATGGATTTTGTTACAAGTATTCTATGGTCTCACCATCAATATGATTCGATTAGGTTCATTGTGGATAGGATGACTAAGTCTACTTACTTATTTCCAGTTAGGACTAATTTTTCTTTTGAGGATTGTGCCAAGTTGTTCATTGAGGAGATTATGAAGTTTCATGGTAATCTAGTTTCCATCTTATTTAATCAGGGTACCTAGCTCTCATCTCACTTTTGGAGGTCATTCCAGTGAGGTATGGGACTAAGGTAACCTTTAGTACCACTTTTCACTCGCAGATGGATGGGCAAGTAGAGAGGAAATTTTAGGCTTTGGAAAATATGTTTTAGGCTTATCTATTTTATTTTGGTGGTAGTTAGCTTGACCACTTGCCTCTCATAGAATTTGCCTACAACAACAGTTATCACTCTAGTATTTGTATGGATTCGTGTGAGGCCTTATATGGTAGAAGGTTTAGAACTCCTATTGGATGGTTTAAGGTTGGTAAAATTAAGTTATTTGGCCCTGATTTGGTTCACCAAGCCATGGAGAAAGTGAAGGTGATTCGATATATACTTAAGACCCCCCAAATTTGCCAAAAATACTATGTAAATATGAGGCGGAGGGACTTGGATTTTAGTGTGGTGATTGGGTGTTCTTGAAGGTGTCTCCTATGAAGAGAGTGATGCGGTTTGGTAAAAAGGGGAAGCTCAACCCCCGTTATGTTAGTTTGTACTTGGTCTTGAAGAAAGTTTGTAATGTTGCATATAAATTGAAGTTGGCTTTTAGTTTGAGTTCCATTTATCAGGTGTTTCATGTTTTGATGTTAAGAAAGCGCGTGGGTGATCCTTCAACGGTTGTTCCTTTAGAGGAGGTGGGTATTTTGGATTCTTTGTCTTATAAGGATATCCTGATTGAGATTTTGGATCGACAAGTCCATTGGTTGTGGATAAAGGATGTGGCATCAGTAAAGGTTCTATAAAAGAACCAAAAGGTTGAGGAATCTGTGTGGGAGGATAGGAAGTCCAAGTACCCATTTTTATTCCCCACTGTAGATAAATGTGCTTGAGGTATGTGTATTCCTTAACATCTTTGTTTTCTGTCTTTGTTAAAGGTAAGTATGATTATGTCAGGAGTGAAATCGTGCTAATAAATACCTTGTCCTATCATTCGAGGATGAATGATCCCTAGGGGGCAGTATGTAATGCCCAGGTTTTTGGTCCTTGAAAATATGTGAAATTCTATCCTTACTGTCCTAACTATGACTCCCCTGACGAGTCGTAGGGAGTCTTGATAAGTCGGTGAACCAAATCAGTGAGTATGGCTAAATTCTGCTCTGAGTACTAGTGGATCACTACGAGTCATAAGGACTTATTATGAGTCGTTGGATGCAAATTGTAGGGTGTCCAGTGTTTACCCCAAATGGTTACTAGGTCGACTATGACTGGACCTTATGAGTCATAAGGTTTTAGTATGAGTTATATTAGTTTTGTCGCAGGGTCAACAGATCGTGAGTGCCTTAGAGACTGTCTTGGCTAAGACTTAAGGTGATGAGTCGTAATGAGACTATACGAGTCATACAGTGACCCGTAGTCACTGACAACTAAATTTAAGTTTTTAAATTGAGGGCACTTTAGAAAATTCCATTCCCACCCAATTAAAACCCCGCGTTCATAAAGCACATAGGAGGGGTTTTTTCTTATTCATAACGTACTCAATCACTTCCAAAGCTCTCTCAAGTCTCTCAAGCAACCATACTTAGGGTTTCCAAGAAATAGGTCATCCAAGGTCTTAAAGGTTGAATTCTTTCCATGAAACTTGGTATTTCATGCATGTTACTCTTTACTAATCATTAATTTGTTAAAAATATAAGTTTTTAAGTATTGTTCATATGGTATTGAGATTGGTTTTGAAAACACGAGTTGAGGGTTTTGAATAATTGTTGTTTACATGATGTTTCATAGTTGTCCCTACATAGGTTATGATTACCTAGTGGTTTTAAATCAATTTGATGCATGGGAATGGTGAATGAACAAAGGATTATGATTTCCCAAACTTGTGACTTTTGAAATGGTTATGACCCCAACCCCATAATGTGGAATTGGTTTTGAATATGAAAAATATACATATTGAACTACTCTTAAACTATTGCATAATGTGAAAGGTTAATGAAGCATAATGATTTTGAATTGAACCTTATAGGGTTGTGTAATCCCCAAGCTAATGTATAATTGAACCAAATGGGGTTGTTAATTATCCCAAGTGGTGGTAATTGGTTTGGCATGTTAATGCTACCTTGCAAGTATAGTTGGTATGACGATAATAACAATGTATTCCTAAATGTATATCATGGTTCAGTCAATGATAATGTATATGTAATTATTTTAGTTGGGATTTAATGAGGGTTGTATAGCTGAGTTATGAAATTGGAAGTTCTGAAAGATCAATACTAGAAATAGCAGTTGACGATACGGGGGTCTATATGACCGGGTGGTTTGAGTCCCCCTTATTAATATCATTTTGGGAGGTTCGATTCCCCTACAATGTATTATATGATTTGGTGCTTATGTCACCCTAATATGTCGGGAGGTTTGAGTCCCTCATAGTACATATGAATACCCTCTAGTTCGTGCAGCCACACGCACAAGGGCCCTACCAACTGGGGGAGAGCTGGGCTCGTATAGCTCGTGGGTGCCTTCTTGTGTTATGACAGTTGAGCTACTTAATCTAGGCTAAAGTTTTAAAGTACATACTAAGCCGCGTTCCCTATCCCAGTACGTGATGTATATTTATGTATTTGTATATGATTATGTTCATTGAATTCTAACTGATTTGAAGTGTTGAGTATGGAATTATTTTTCTCCATTTATCCTTGAGTTTCATGCTAGTGTTTATACTACTAACCGTATCAGGATGTTGTATCCCCATTCGATACAGGTTCTGAAGGCAAGTCTACTTTTTTTACACAAAGTTAGGTGGATCGGCTTGGTTCGTCGGTTTGTTGTAGTGAAGTGGTGAGGCTCCATACTTCAGAAGACTTAGATATTTCATTAGTTATTATCATATATTAGAGTTGAGAGTTCCTTTATCATTAACATTATCATTGTCATTGTAATCTGTTAGAGTCAGGGTCATATCCTGACCAAGACTAGTTTTTGGTTCTTTTGTTAGAAGGATTTGTTGGATTACTGTGGACTTAGGTGATGTTGGTTGGATGTTTTGGCCGGATATCATTTATTGGTCATAAACGTATCATTTATTCTTTGAACTTATCTTGTTGTATGTTTGAAATCCATCCGCATTGAGGATATTGTGTTTGGTTTTGTTCGGTGTAGCAGGTGATCTCCGGTCCATATGGCACTTGAGATACTCGACACGTACAAGTCCTGGTTTGGGTCATGACAGGTATAAGAAAGAACAACTCACAAAGTTCTATAATTTAAAACAAGGATGCAAAAGTGTTGAGGAATATGATGAGTTTCAAGTCATGGTAATGAGACTTGAGTATGAAGAGGATGCTAATCTTACCAAGATTCATTTAAATAGTGGGTTGAACACAGAGATCTCTTCTAAGATGATTCTTCATAAGTTTGAATCACATTGATGATGTTACAGAAGCGACTATCGAAATTGAGAAGAATCTCAAGAAAGAAGAAGACTTCAAGTCAACGGGGTTTTCAACTTCAACTTCTTTGGGAAAAAATAAGGAAGAGGTGGTTCAATATTCTTCCAATTAGAACAAAATTAAAGAGTTCAAAAATCCATTTGATAGAAAACCATCATTTAAGAAAGATACTTTAAATAATGTGCCAAAAGAAAGGGCTAACAATAGTTTAATCAAAGATCCTAAGGATTTTTAATGTTACAAATACAAAGGTTGGGATCACAAATGAGTGATTGTTCTTCGTGAAGGAGAACCATACTATAAAGATAAGGTGGGTCAAGAGGAAAATCATGAGCAAGAAGATGATTACTTTGGGGTTAATTAAGAATATTAAGATCCTTGTGAAGGGGAGATTACCATTCCAAATGGGTTGATGATGAGGGTTCCAATAGAGAAGGCATTATCTCAAGAAAGGGAGCTTATGGTGCCTAACTATGTGGTATGGAGGGTCATGATTATTAAATATATGGATGACCCAAGCCAAATAGATAACCTATTTTATTCCAAGTGTCTCATCAAAGAGAATGTTTGTTCCTTGATCATAGACAGTGGAAGTTGTGCCAATGTTGCTAGTACAACTTTGGTGGAATTCTTTAAGCTTCCTACAACCAAGCATACCAGACCATACAAACTTCAATGGTATAATGAGTCTGGAGAATTGAGGGTACATCGGCAAGTCTTAATCAAGTTCAAAATTGGGAAATACCAAGATGAGATCTTATGTGATATGGTTTCTACGCAAGCATGCCTTCTGTTCCTTTGAAGACCTTGGCAATATGAACATTCAATGAAGCATGATGGAAGGACCAATAGGTATTCACTTGTCTTGAATGGTCATAAATACACTCTTCAACCTATTACACCTTTGAGAGTTAATGAATTTTATCAAAAGATAAGGGAGTTGAAGGATAAAAGCAAGGGTAAAAGAAAGGGGTGTGAAGATGTCATTGCCATAGAAAAAAATAGAGAACCCAAGGGCAGTGATAATGTAGTGGTGTTGACTAAGTACAAGAAGGTTAGAGAGGAGGTTTAGGCCTAAATTTTGTTAATCCTTATCACATAGAGGGATCAAGTTTTATTTACTAACCATTCTATTTTGTCCTTGCCCCATTCTATTTCTTGTCCTTTACAAGATTACAATGATATATTTCCCAAGGATCTTCCAAGTGGATTACACCCTCTTAGGGGTATTGAACATTACATTGACTTCATATCAAGTTCTAAATTACTAAACAAATTGGTCTATTAAAGTAATCCAAAAGACACAAAAGAGCTTTAAAGGAAAATTGAGGACCTCCTCAACAAGGGATATGTAAGAGAGAGCTTGAGCCCATGCACCATCCCGGTCATATTGATTCCAAAAAAAGAAGGCACATGGAGAATGTATGTTGATTGTCGGGCAATCAACAAGCTGTAAAGTATCGCCACCTTATCCCTAGATTAGATGACATGATAGATGAGCTTAATAGTTCTTATATGTTTTCAAAAATTGATCTTAGGAGTGGGTACCATCAAATCTAGATGAATCTCAGTGAAGAATGGAAAATCGCCTTTAAGACCAAGTTTAGACTATACAAATGGATGGTGATGCCCTTTGGTCTCACCAATGCTTCTAGTACCTTTACGTGGTTAATAAACTAGGTGGTGAAACTGTTCATAGGGTTGCGTTATGGGGTACTATGATGATATTTTAGTTTATAGAAAATCCATAGATGACCATGTTGAGCATTTACAGTGTGTGTTTCATGTGCTTAGACAAGAGCAATTATTTACCAATCTTAAAAAGTGCTCTTCTTGTGTTGATGAAGTTGTCTTTTTGGGATTTGATGTAACCTCCCAGGATGTTAAAGTGGATGAATCCAAGACAGATGCTATAAGAACTTAGCCGACTCCAAAATCCATTAGTGATGTAAGGAGTTTTTATGGATTGGGTAGTTTTTATAGATGGTTGTCAAAGGGTTTAGCACCATAGTTGCCCCATTGACTGAGGTAATCTTAAAGGATAATCCTTTCAAGTGGGGTTATAAGCAAGCAAAATCATTTCAAACTTTAAAATATATGATTAGATCTGCTCCTTTGTTACATGCTCAATTTTGAGAAAATATTTGAAATTGAATTTGATGCTAATAAAGTAGGCATTGGATCCGTCTTAATTCAAGACCAAAAGCCCTTATTTTAGTGAAAATCTAAAAGGTGAAACTTTAAACTACTCTACTTATGACCTTGAATTGTATGCTTTAATTAGAGCATTGCGAAATTATCAACATTACTTGTGGTCCGAGGAATTTTTCATTCAGACCAATCATGAATCCTAAAAACACCTTTAGGTACAAGTTGAACAAAAGGCATGCCAAGTGGATTGAATTTCTTGAAACTTTCCCCTGTGTAATCTAATACAAGAAGAAGACGAAAAAGGTGGTGGTCGATGCCTTATCAGGAAAAGATGTTTTGATAAATACTTGGTCTTCTAAATTGATGGGTTTTGAAAACCTAAAGACATTGTATCCCAAGGACCCTTTGTAAAAAATTTTCTAGATTATGAAGAATGGAAAAGGGAGGTGGACAAGGGATAGAACTTCTTTCCCTTTTCTAAGTTCGATGGTTTCTTGTTCAAAGGTCAAATACTTTGTGTGCCCATGAGCTCTTGGAGGAAACTTCTTGTGAGGGAGGCACATGATGGGGGATTAATGGGTCATTGTGGTATTGATAAGACCTTGGGGATTCTTGAAGAACAATTTTATTGGCCAAAAAGGTGTATTGATGTTGTTAAAGATTGTGGTCAATATGTTGAGTGTATAAGTGCTAAATATAGGATTCTTCCCAAATAAATATATACCCCTCTCCATATTTCTCAAAGACCTTGGTTTGACATTTCTAAGGATTTTATGTTGAACTTGCCAAGGACTAATTGAAGAAAGATAGCATTTTTGTAGTGGTTGACCATTCTCTAAAATGGCTCATTTTATTGCATGCAATAGTGTGATGAGGCACCTCAAGTTGAATCTTTATTTGTTGAGAATGTGGTCAAGTTGCATTATATTTCCAAGGCCATAATGAGTGATAGGGACTCAAAATTTCTTAGCAATTTTTGGAAGGCATTGTCCCGCCTTGGGACTACATTGTTTTTTTTCAACTCTTATCACCCACAAACTGATGGCCAAACTGAAATAGTGAATAGGACTTTGGGTTCTATGCTTTGGGCCATGGTTAAGGGGAAATTAACCTTTTGGGAGAAGAATTTGCCTTTGGTTGAATTTTCATATAATAGAGTTATTCATAATCCTATTGGCATGACCCCTTTTGAAATTGTTTATGGTTTTAATCCACTAACCCCTTTAGATCTCACCCCTTTGCTTCAAGATATTGTTTTGAGTTTATATGGTAATCAAAGGGAAAAATCCATAAATAAACTCCATGAGAAGGTTCGGATGCAACTTGAGAAGAAAAATCAAAACACGGATAAGAAAGCAAACAAAAAGAGAAAAAGAGTTGTGTTTGAACCGAGAGATTGGGGTGGATCCATTTTGGAAAGGAAAGGTTCCCAAACAAAAGAAAAGTAAATTTGATTCCTAGAAGAGATGGTCCATTTCAATTTCTTGAAAGACTCAATGACAATACCTACGAGATTGACTTAACACTTTCAATGTGAGTGATCACTCCCTCTTTGATGTGCAAGAGGATGATACTTCAAATTTGAGGACAAATTCTATTCAAGAAGGGGAGAATGATACAAACCATGATTCCGCAAAACCATTTACAGTGAGTCAAGCAAGGGAACTTCAAGCCTTACAAGGACTGTTTGCAAAGAGGGAAGTGTTGGAGCTGGTTTGGGAGCACCAAACAAGGCCCTTAATTCTTTAAAGGTAAAATAGTAATAATTAGTAGTTCCTCTGGTATAAATAGTAGTTCTTTTTTTATGTGTTTAGTTTATGTTGAATATTGAAAGTACTCCACTTTGAGAGTTGAGAGATTGGTTAAGCTTTGGTTGAATTTTTTTTATGATGACGTCTAAACAACACCTCATATTAGATAATGAAACAGTCACTGTCAAAATATAGTAACCTAACAAAGGTTGGAGTTGAATCCTACGGGACACGTCACTTTGCAGATCTCAGCAATTGCAGTCTGCAAGCAGAACAAGAAAAGTAAATAGGGGTTTTTTTATAGTAATCTCAAGCGAGTAGCTATATTGAATTCGGTTGTAATCAGTGTAAGTGAACACTAGGATTGTGCTCCCCCTTCCTTCTTAACTCCGTAGGCTTATCGTGTATTATTGAACCAACCTGATACTGTGCATGCAAAATCAATTAATTTACGTACCTTCTGCAGTCTTTAGAATGAGAAAAGAGATTTCACCCTTTACCTTTTGAGTCTTAGGATTTCTCCTTACTAACTCTTATTTTGATCCCAGTTAACTATTACCTTTTGATTCTCTAGTTATTAGATGAAACCTAACCATCTTACTAAGATATAACCTAGAAGCGTGGATCGATAGTTAAACTCCAAATTACTTTTGTCTTTATCTTTTCCTAGTCACTACTCCTCTTTTGGAGTAAGAAGCAATATCTAGGCAGGATTCTAATGTGTTCCCCCATTAAGAAAACTATCATAATGAAGATAAAGCAATACATGCATGGGTATCGGTTCAATTCCACAATCGCGCTTCCCCTACTTCGTTAATCCGCTAGGGTTTCCACAACCCTAGCCATTGGTATTAGCCACTCATGCTTGTGAAGAAATTAGTAACATTCATATTTGAAAGTATAGATAAAATCACAATGATAAGAAGTAATAAAACCCACAACCGAAATTGAATTAATGAACCAAAGTCAATACAAGAAAATCCCAAGATCAAAGACGGATCTTGGAATCAAAATATGTTTGTGAATATCAAAAGTGCATAACTCCAACTAAGAAGTACAAAGAGGGTATTTATAGTACAAGAGAAAACCCTAAAACCAAATCCCAAATAAAATAGGAGAAAATTGGGTCGGTGGACACATGTGGTCTTTACCCGTGGTCTGGCATCAGGCGTCGGTAGTACCTGCGGTCCTGACACTGAGTGCAGGTACAAACCGCAGGTACTGGGAGCAAAAATCCTACAAGTTTAGCTCTCGAGATTTTGGACTTCTGGTACTTTCTTTTCCTACATGTTGTCCATAGGTCCTACATGCGGTCACATATTGACTTAGTAAGTGTCAAGAGTCATATTTTCAGCTCTTCTTCGATTCCCCAACATGCTTTGATCACGAACAAGCTGGCAAACATCCAGAATATCCATAATTTCTCCAAAAATAGCCAAAAATACCTTTTTCATGAACCTATCATCCAAAACATGATTTCCTGCAAAACATACTAAAAAGGCATCACACCAAACAATATAAACTCAGAAATTTGCATATTTTCCTCATTTTAAACATCAAAAGTGTTATATTTATATAGCACATCAACACCCTCAACTTAGAAAGTTTGTATGTCCTCAGGCAACAAAACACAACAAAAATAAAAGGATGCTTAACTAGGAGAAATTAAGTGATTCAAGACAGTCAGGCAACACTTAAACTCAAAACACAACATCCCCTTCCATTGTTATTTTATCAAAACCAATTATGTATGAACATGATGCACAACAATATGACAAAATGGGATCAAGGTATGGAAATTACATTAGCAACAAATAACCACTCATATATACAAGTTACACTACCCGAAACAAGCAAATAGCTAGCAATATGACTCAAATACCCTCACAACAAGGATGTCCCACTCTTTTATATAAAATCATGCATGTCAATGCAGGGATGGTCAAGAGACACTAATAGTCAGAAAAAAAGTTTCAATCAATCATGCATGTCAATGCAGGGATGGTCAAGAGACACTAATAGTCAGAAGAGAAGTATCAATCAATGCATGTCAAATACCATAGGCTTGCCCTTATTTTCTTTACCTTAGCATTCAGATAGTTAAGTTAGGATCACAATAAGACTTCTCTTGGCTTGTAATGTAGGCTTAGGGGCTGGTATGGTACATATGGGCATATCAAGTGACGAAGCCTCATTGGCACTACACTAACCTTGGGCTCTCGCTTACAAGCCAAATTTATTTTTATTCCACCCTTATTTCTCTCCTTTTTTTCTTTACTGCACATTCAAGTTGGGTGTGGTCTTTTATTTTTTCTCTTTTTTTTCTTTTTCTCACAATTTTTTTCTTTGACTTTTCCTTTTTTTTCTACCACACCCAACCCTTCTAACCTTTTTCTCTTATTTTATCTTTGTTCATACCTATTTTACACTATATACCCCTATAATAGCCAACCTCAACTTAGGCATTTTGCCTGAGTTGAGGTACACAATGTCCAAAGACCAGGGCCAAAATAGGTTCATTGTACTATAAATGGTAAGATAAATGGTGAAACAAGAAAAATAGGCTACAAGGCTCAAAATGAGGATCAAGGGGTATAATTCACACATAGAAGGTCATTTAGGCTAATAGTGGACTGAAATCAAAAACGGCCTATGATTATTTCCTAATCGACTATTCTTCAATCTACGCAAGACTAGCCAGGCAAATTCTGAATTCGACACACAAAGGGAACTAGGTGGTATCTCACACAAAGCACAGAGTCAATATTACCAACTACTACCTATCTGGTTCATGCATTTGTTAGAAAGTGATTATTATGCCCCTAATCCTAATGCCATATCAAGATCCATAATGTTCACACATATACATATTTACACAGTTCTAAAACATAAAACTCTTGAAGGGATATCAAAAATCAGTCAAAACACGACTACTGCCCTAAATACTTTAAAAATCTCCTAATTACACAAAAATAACACAATATGAAAAAAGACACAACACGACACAAAATTATCCTAGACATGCCGATTCTACAACCATACCATAGCCAAAGGGAAAAGAAGCAGGCAATGAAAACCCGTGGTGCATAATATGTCCACCCCCAAGGAAAAACTGTGCAATGTCCTTAATGTGCTAAAACAAAATAAAATAGAGGTAGGTGATAATATACTGGGATGAACTAGGCACCCAAATCAGGAGCATCCCTAGATGGGGTCATATCAGTTGGAGGAGATGGTGGTGGTGGCGGTGTACTACTAGATGATGCACCCGCTGCTATAGATGCACGCCTCTACTATTGACGGATTTAGACTACATAGAATCATGAATGGCCTTTTTAACGGCCAGGTCATATGGTAAATCAGGATCCTATAAGTCATCTATAAGACCACTCTTAGCCCCAACTTTTGGGACCTCCATATCACCCTCCGTAAGAAAATAAAATTATCTCGGTTCATATGAAGGTAATATCTGAACCACCTAGGTTATAATTGAGGGAGTGGCTACAATACAGCTCTCTATGAGAAAGTGTACCTCTGTTCGTAACATATCAAACTCCTCCCTCATCTGGGCTAGATCTGGTACAACTATCTTTGTATACCAGGCTATAACCCATCTCTCAAACTTATTAAGTCATGTCTGGAAGTAGATACGTATCTCAAATAATACAGGTATTAGTGTGTCCTTCCATCAGGGTTGTACCTGCTCAAATCTATTCCTTACCCCTAATCTCATCTGGTCCTAGAGAGTAGTCATCTCAGTCTCAACAACCCTTACTTTAGCATCTGTGGCCCTCTGGTTGTCCACTAAGCTCTGCAAAAACTTGCTAGATATAGTGATCATACCTAAATTAGAAGTTATAGTCGATGAGAGAGTAGGCTCTGTAGACGCACCAACCGGCTCTGAGGTCAAAGCCTGGGCTAAACAAGAAGTAGCATGTGTCCCCTCACCCTGTATACTTAGATATGGAGCCTCTCTCTGGTCCCCTATTTCTATGTCAAAACTAATACCTACATTATTTTGATGTGCCTCATCAGGCTCTGCAAAAATTGTTAGGTCTCTAGGGCTGAGCCCATGGTACTGCTGCTTGCTGTCTCGATCTCCTATAAAAGCCTGGATATGTCAGACCCTTTATGGTCCTTGTCTTTGCATTATCCATTGCAGGTACCCTCTCATCTACACCTAATATCTCAGTCACACCAGCCTCATCGCACTGCCTCTGAATCATGCAAGGGAAGGGTAGATTAGTCAACTCCCCAAATGTTCTATCATGTAACTCATGGCAAAGAATAGAAGCAAAATCAACATCATATCCGTCTATCAGATAGGCAACTAGTGTTGCTCCTTCCTACGTCAATATATTATCCGAAGCAATGGGTATCAGTCGGTATCTAATCAGCAACCACCAAAACTTGGCCTCTAATGTCAATAGGCCCTTCTTGATTACATCTTGCCCCTCAATCCATGGGGTTATATCACCCAGTGGTAAAATATAATTGGTTATCCACCTAGGTATATCAACTCTCTCTCTATGGTGCTTAACCTCCTACATGATATGTTGATCACGTGCGATCCATATTCTATGGTGCACTCAGTTTTATATAAAGGAGTGATGTAATTTGGGTTGAAGATAACTCTATGGGTAGTCTCCTCTGTAATATCAACTCTGACCCCTTTAACCAGTGTATGATCAAGCTGTGGTTGTCGTGCAAATCTGATCAAGCCTGGATATCTGCATATAATAAGGACCACATAGCTCTGTAGGATGCATAAAATTCTCGTACCATAGCCGAATTGTAAGAATCGAGTGGACTAGTCATCCACTCTAGCTGATATCTATCAAATGTTGCTCGTAACTGAGGTACTCGATAAGTCAATCTGGTGCTCCTCATAAATACACCTCGTAGGCCTTCCTAGCTCCCAAACATGACTCTCCAGCTCAAATATATTTGGCATTCCTTCCACACACCACTTCAGAGGTCCTTCCTTGGGAGGTGGCTCTAGGATATGTGCAGGTGTGAGGCTCTGTTATACTGATGTATCGTGAGAAGGTTGCTCGGTACCCTTATTAGAATAGGGCACTTCTGTCTACTGTACATAAGTATTGGTACCCTCCTAAGACTGGGTCGCCACAGATGACTACTCCCGCTTAACCTTATTAGATGAATCTTGGGACCCTTCCTCACTAGGGCTCTTGAGCAGCAACCTGTAGAGTAGTTTCAGACTCTGTCTTCTCATCATCATCAGGTAGAGGAATGTGTGGGTGTGATATTTGTGCAGAATTTATTCTGAGTTGGGTTGTATCTGTCTGAGCAGCCTGGAGATTCTGTCCTCTCATGACTCTACATGTAACCCCAACGGCAGTGTCTCTACGTCGCTACCTCGGGTACTCCTCCACTGAACCACTAGCTCAGGAGACTCTGCCCGTCTCCTTGAAGTACCAGCTTTCATCTTCTTCATCTTTTTAGGTGTCATATGTACCTAAAAAACTAGTTGTTAGTTTCCAACAAAAGTAAGGGGTAGCAAAAGTTGAAGAAAAACTCAAAATTTGAGAAGTTCAAATTTTTCCTCAATTTTCACACCCCTTAGACCTATTTAAAATCCCAACTATTTCAATGTGCAAACACTAATCAAGAATCGTGAATTTCAAGGCAAACAAACATGTTCAACTAGCGGTATTACTCTATTCATTCAAGTTAACCTTCTGGTTGGGGCCTAACTTTAGATTTTTCTTCAAAACAAGGCCCTACATTATGTTTTTAGGCTACTTCACGGCTACAACATACAAGCATGATAGATTCTATATATTTTTCAATGGAATACACATATCAACTTGTTTAAACAATAGATAAACCAATATATAACCATTAGGAGCTGATAAAGTTACCTCTTTTATGAAGAATCGAAAGTGAATAATAAAGAATTCAAGCAAAACTAAATTTGAAACTTATTTTTAGCGTATTGAGACAAGTTAGTATCTCAAATAAGTGTCAATCTAGCCTTTACTTAAGTGTGGGGTAAGTTTATGTTTTAGCAGGGAAGTTTAAATTCAAAGAGAAAAGTGAAGTTTTGAGGATTTAAATGAGTTAGAATGAGGGTAAGAATGTTTTTATATTGGTGGGGGCTGTTTTAGGTCATATTTAAATATTGGTGGGCCCAAAATTTTAATTAAAAAGTGGGCCCAAAATCTGACCTAGACGCGACTTGTACTTGGGACCACCACCCGCGATTTGGATTTGGCTGCGAGTGCCACCTGCGACCAGCAGGTGCTCGGCCAAAAATTTTGTCCCTCTTTTCTACAACCCGGACTTGGCATTTTGATACTCTTCTAGATACTTATGATCCTGCAACATAAGTTTTAGGTCCCAAAAGTAAAATTAGATGCCAAAGTCCATAACTTACCATTTTTCATCCTCAAAATTTTAACTTTTCAACTTATTATTCAACTTACCGTGTGGGACTTGTGACTATAATGGGCTGATCACACAGTCCTCTTACCTGGAAATCGATGAATGTAGTAATTTTTACCTTATTCTGGGTAAGTCCCAAAAGCTAAAATCTTAGAAAAAGACAAAAACAACAAAACATTAACACTAAAATAGTGGGCTTCCTCCCACTCAGTACTTGATTTAACATTGTGGTACGACATGGCTAAGTTGGTCACTTAGACTTCACTAACAAGCCCATGGTTTGCCTCTCATGTAGCACTTGATTCAATGTTACGGCACAACACGGGGTATCTTGACTATTTAGAATTCATCAAGATACGTATAGGAATATCCTCAGGGGTCATGAATACAATCAATCTCAAACATTACCCTCATATCGGTTAGCTATTTTATTGACTTTCAAATATTGAATGTAGCGTCCTCACCGTTGACTTAAAATTTTAGCTCACCTTTTTCCATGTCAACCATGCTCTACCTATGGACATAAACAGTCTTCCCAATATAATGGGTGTCTCAGTGTCAACCTTACAGTGCAAGATCACAAAGTCAGTTGAAAAAATAAAGTTATCCATCCTCACGATCACATCAAAAGAGATTCCCACAGGCTTCTTTACTATACGTCAACCATCCACAGCCACATGGAAGTTGGTTTCAGAGAGTTCAATCCCAATTATTTGAATAAGTCCGGTGGCATCAAATTAATGTTAGCCCCTAAATCACAAAGGCTCTGGCAAATCGGGATGACCCAATAGTGCATGGTATAGTAAATGCACTCCAAAGACCTAGTCGTCAATGCACTGCAATGGTTCATACCATAAACATCCTCATATGTCTCTCCTTTCTTCCTTGTGAGTAACTATTTCATGAACCTGGTGTATCCAGGCATCTGCTTCAACACCTCTATAATAGGTATGTTCAAGCTCAATTCTTTCAGCATATTAATGAATTTCTTAAACTTACCTTCCTCTTTCTTCTGCCTCAATCTTTGAGGATAAGGTTGGGGAGGTCTTGGAATTTGTTGACTTTTTATTCAGTGACCGAACCCTTACCTTTATCTTCAGCAGCTTTACCTTTATAACATGTTAACTTTTCAGACTCAATAGCAGGTGTCTCATCGTCAATAGATTCTACAGCAGGTCGTAAGGTATCCATAGTATTGATACCATTCCTAGTGGTAATAGCAAGTATGTGACCATTATTTTTAGGATTTGCATTATGCTTCTCGAAAGAGTACCTAGATGCCTCTGGTTTAGAGTTGCTGCCATCTGCCCGAACTAGTGCTCCAACTGCTTGATAGCAGTGGCATGTGACTCGACCTTCTAGGTCAATCCTGAAATATCAGCCTTAATCTCCTTAAGGCTGACCTCTTGATTTTCCTGACCCTTCACCAGCTTAGCCAGCATATTTTTTATTTTGGATTTTGTATCTCGTCTGCCAGGTAGAATGTACCTATCTCCCTTCTCTCTATAGTCATCTTTCTTTCTCCAATCACCATCTCGTTCTCTGCTATGGTATTTATATCTATCATAATAGTTTTGACCTTGGTTACCTTGCCCTTGGGCTACAAAAAATGCCATCTGAAGATCTAGATAATTCACTTCCTCTTCTAATTCTGACTCGTAAGCTTTGGAAGCTGACCCTTGTTCTGCTACTATATTCATTTTCTCGGAAGTCGTTGCTTCAAGTTGCTTTGCTAGTACCACAAGATTAGTCCTTAGCAATGTAATTTCTTGCGCTACTGTGTCATCAGCTACTTTTTGGTCGTAGGAGGCACCAATAGCATAAGTGCTCCTAAGTTTTCCACCCTCAGTTGGTGACTGAGATCTGATCTAACATCTCTAAAGTTGTTTCCCGGTGTAGTCTCATAAAAGCTCCTCTAAATATGACATCTTTTATGGATTTAGAGCTGATGGTTAGGGCTCGATAGAATATCTCTGATAAGCTCGTCCCTGATAATCAATGATTGAGCATCACCTCAGCTTCTTCTTGAACCTAAACCAAGTCTTGTACATAGACTCGGACAGTAGCTGCCTAAAGTTATAAATCTCGTTCTTAAGCTACAACATTTTGGATAAAGGAAAGAACATGTTCAAGAATTGCTTGCACAACTCGTTTCATGTAGTGATAACGCCTCTTAGTAGTTCCCCTAACCATAAAGATGTTTCTTTTGTAAGTGAGAAGGGGAAAATCCTCAGTCTAAGTGCTTCCTGATTCACCCTTGGATTTGTATACGAACTACAGATCCTGAGAGAATTGGCAAAGTACAAATTTATATCATCTATAGGCAGACCTGCAACCCTTCAAATTTAAGATTTGAATCATTGCGCTCGTAATATTAGACTTGATGGTTGAGGGGAAAATAGGAGGAACTATGGATCCAGTCTCTGCCGGCTCAATGTTTCCCAAGACTTCTTCATCATCTATATATGGTTGCACGTACTAATATGCTGGGATCACTTGAACACGGGAACCTCTAGCTCTGTTTTGGTTTTCACCGAGTACTGCTCAGCGGACTGCTGCTTATTTTTGTTCAGCTAGCTCTTCTTTCCTAGCTGCCCGATGAGCTTCTTCCGTTGCCCTTCTCTCGGCTTCAGCTTAAGCTAACAGCTCACTGGTCTATCGATCAATAATATTTTGTACTTCTTCGGAAGAAGAGGGGGGTACAACATCATGAACCCCTTCAGGAGGTTCATCTATTTTATGCTCAGACATCCTACCAGGTATTTGTAGGATTCTCTCTGGATTCGTATTTAGTGGGAGTAAGGGATTGCCTTTACTCCGTGTGCTAGGCATACACCGGTGTATTCCCAACTAAGAACAAAAATAAAAAACCTAAAAACTGCAACAACTTCAAATCATAAATCAACACCGTGTTCCCCGATAATGACGCTAAAATTTTTAATGACGTCCAAACAACACCTCATATTAGATGATGATACAGTCGCTGTCAAAATATAGTAACCCAATAAAGGTTGGGGTCGAATCCTAAGGGAACACATGGCTTTTCAAATCTTAGAAGTTGTAGTCCGCAGGCAGAACAAGAAAAGTAAATGGGGGATTTTTGTTTAGTAATCTCAAGCAAGTAACTGTATTAAATTCGGTTGTAATCAGTGTAGGTGAACACTAGGATTGTATTCCCCCTAACTTCTCAACTCTGTAGGCTTATCGTGCTTTGTTGAACCAACCTGATACTTTGCATGAAGAATCGATAAGTTTTGTACCTTCTGCAGTTTTTTAAACGAGCAAAAGGATTTCACTCTTTACCCTTTAAGTCTCAGGATGTCATCTTACTAACCCTTATCTTTATCCCAATTAACTATTACTTTTTGAGTCTCTAGTTATTATATGAAACCTAACCATCTTAATAAGATAGATACAGTTAAACTCCATATTATTGTTGTCTTTATTTTTTCCTAGTTGTTGCTCCTCTTTTGGAATAAGCAGCAATATCTAAGCGAGATCCTAATGTGTGCACCCAATAAAAAAACTATCATAACAAAGATAAAATAATACACGCATGGGTATCGGTTCAATTCAACAATCGCACTTCCCATACTTCGTCAATCCGCCAGGGTTTTCATAACCTTAGCTATACATTTTAGTCGCTAATTCTTGTGAAGAAATCAATAACTTTCATATTCGAAAGCATAGATGAAATCACAATGATAAGAAGTAATAAAAACCACAAACGTAATTGAATTAATGAACCAAAGTCAATACAAAAAAATCCCAAGATCAAAGATGGATCTTGGAATCAAGATATGTTTGTGAATATCAAAAGTGTGTAACTCCTACTAAAAAGTACAGAGGATTTATTGTATAAGAGAAAACCCTAAAACCAAAGCCCGAACGAAATAGGAGAAAATCAGGTCGGTGGCTATATGTGGTCTGTACCGCGGTCTGGAACCGGGCGTAAGTAGTACCTTCGATCCCGACATTGGGCGTAGGTACAAACCGCAAGTACCGAGAGCAAAAATCCTGCAAGTTTAGCTCTTAAAATTTTGTACTTCTGGTACTTGCTTTGCCTACATGTGGTCCGTAGGTCCTACATGCGGCCATAGGTTGACTTTGTAAGTACCGGGAGTCATCTTTTCAGCTCTTCTTCGATTTTTGAACATGCTTTAATCACGAACAAGCTGGAAAACATCCCGAATATCCATAATTGCTCCAAAAATAGCCAAAAACATTTTTTTCACCTTTTTCACAAACTTATCATCCAAAACATAATTTCCTGCAAAACATACCCAAAATGCACCATACCTAATAAAATAACCTCAGAAACTTGCATCTTTTCCTCGTTTTAAACGTCGAAAGTGTTATATTTCTATAGCACATCAATTTAAAAATGAAAGTTACAAGGTGATTAATTTCCTTGTTGATCTTCATCATAGGTTAGGTTCTTTTGTGAATTAATCAAGTGATGTATTGGGGTATAATATACCCATTAGTTACTCTTGAGTTCCTAATTTGTGTCTAATCTACTATGTTTCCTTTCCTTCGTTCTTAATTTCAAATTAAGATTCTTAGTCTTTGATTTTTGTTTCTTAATTTTGTTGTTAATTAGAATTTCTTACGATTAATTTGCATGATTTTGTCATTTATTATTAACCCTAAAAGTAAATTTATGTCATACTATATATATTTTTTGCGAGTTAATACGCTTAGCAAGCAAAAGGTCACAACTAAGATATAGTTGAATCTTCCATCTTTAATGCAATAAGAAGAGCCATCCATCTTCATCATTAAATTCATAAAGGGGGGTGTAGGACTGACTTTCTCTAACTCACTATTTTCCCTCTTTGAAGAATTAGAGTGGCTACTTCTAGTGAAAAGAGAAAAACAAGAATCCTTTTTCAGGTAATGCTATATATAGGAATGACATCTCTCCTTTTTTATATACTTAGATTTTTTTCTCATATATTTAAAAAAAAAAAAAACTATAAGGTAAGAACAACCTCTCGAATATTCATAAATTTTCTTTATAAGAGCCTGTCTGAATGAGCTTATGATTTGTTAGCATAAGCTATAAATTAAACACTTAACTTATATATATATCACTTATTTTTATTATTTTGATCTAAAAATATGTGTTTCAAAAAGTTTATCTTATCCAAACACTACAAAATGCTTTAAAATTATCTTGATTTAGGCACTTATCAGAACAGAAAATGAGAATCAATCAATTATTTATTGGCCAGAAATTCCTGATTTTCTTTGTTGATAACTCCATAATGGCAGAATAGAAAGTGTACGAAATCGGAGAGAAGAAGCCATTTGGTTAGATCAATTAGTTTTGTTGTCATTACTTTTTTTATTAGTTTTCGATAGGTCTTTACTGCATAAAAGAAATCTGAAAATAAAGTACAAGAAAATTTTGAATGTTCATTTTCTTCTATTAAATTCGTAAAAGAATTATGTTATTCATTCTTCTTTTTTCAAAGTTATAATGAGGTACATATAGAGGAAGTACAACTTTGGACGCAGTAGAAATTTGAAGTAATAACATGTTTGTGATGTCCTTGGATGTTTTGGGCTACACATAAATTATATTGATATATTGAACGGTCTTATGTTCTTGATCGATATATCTGATTAACTTTGGTGTATCTATAAATCATCTACGTTTTCTAATAAACTTTTAATAATTGCAATGATTCAAATTTCACTTACTAATATACTTATCATCTTCCCTCCCCCCACCCCTTTTGTATTTTTTTATTTTGTTTTTGTCAATATTTATCCTTTCAAGATGCTAAAATCGTGTTTCTAATTTTGGGGATACATTGATTTTATCCCCCAGACCTTATAGGTGGAACACAATTCTCAACGTTTTGGAGGAAGAACAAAAAAACAAAAATGAAAGTAAAACATTAACATGTTAATAAAATTTAATGTATTTGGAATGCAAAAAAAATATTGATACAGTTCAAGAATTATTTATGATTTAATTCGTTGGAATCGAAAGGCATATCTCTTTTAAGTCGAATCCAACTCGGTTATTGATAAGAGTAAATCTTCCAACTCGGTTATTATTGATAGAGTGAGTAAATCTATCATTTCACCATACGTTTTACCATGGATGAACAAGGACTACCGCAAGAAAAGATGTTTTACTTTTTTAGTACTTACTGAAATGAAAAGATTGTCACATAAATTAAAATAGAAGGAATAATAATGAACGAAGGTAATTATGGATTAAAAATTAAACAAATTTTCATGAAATATTTTCATTTGATGCCATATATTGA
Source organism: Capsicum annuum (assembly GCF_002878395.1). NCBI lineage: Eukaryota > Viridiplantae > Streptophyta > Magnoliopsida > Solanales > Solanaceae > Capsicum > Capsicum annuum. The sequence continues at coordinate 67,871,670 of NC_061122.1, read as the reverse complement.
CAAGTTCATGTACTTCAAAAATATAAATATGATCTGTACAATTGCTACTTTATAGGGATATTTCATTGAAAATGAACTGAAAAAAATGAAAGATGATAAACTAACCAAAACATAAGTGCCTAATTAAACTTTAATTTTTATCTTCGTAGACTCGAACAATATCCAATTATCTTGACATTGATAAGAAAGTCAACACACCGCAATTCAACATTGATCATTCACAGAAATTTATATTTTATCATTACATGTAAAACTATTTACTCAAAATTATATTTTAAAAATATTAACATTACTATGTGATACAATATCACGTAGTACATGACCCAGTACATGTGCAGCTAGTATGGTGGTATAAAAATATCAAGGTAAAAGGAAAAGAAAACATCAAACATATCACAGAGAGAAGTTGGCAATCTTCACTACCTTTAAATCTCAAACTCTGGTCACTCTGCACAATGTATCTGGTTTTACATTTACAAACTAGTTAGTGCAGCCTATATATAACTCTAGCAGTCATGTAACAAATGCTAATCCACAAATGGTATATTATTAATAATATTAACACAGAACTCAAGGTGCTGTAGGCATAACCGTATCGTCATCCAATAGATCATCAAGATCGATCAAATCATCACCGAAATCAGCTGCTTCCACTGAGTTATTGCTGGGTGCACCATCACTTGCACTCTGAAACACAAACACAAAAATGAGACATGACCATGTGAGTTTGGTGTCCTGCTATGTTATTCCTAACAAAATCCATTCAAAAAAAAAAAAAAATAACAAGAAATCAAGCCAGACAGCTACCAATAGCAAAGCTTTACACTGAAAGAAAACTTGAGTATTGAATAGTAGTATCAAACTCACCAAGTGACGCGCCAATCTACCACGTAAAGCCATGCAAAGAAAAGTTGGCAATGCTGGACGTATAAATTAGAACTGGTTGATGTGAAATCATGAAAAATATATAAAACCTTGACCCATTCAAGAGTATGGCCATGCTCATTGTTTTATGAAGCAACAGTTCGCGAAACTTTCTAGATTCTCTCTCATCCAAGGTGGGAAGATCATGAAAAGCAGGACTAGTTGATTTAATATTGTTACTGAGTTTTCTTAGACGTTGAGTAAAATCAACAAACACATTCTTTATGAGGTATGATCGAAATCCATTTCAATTCTGCATTACGGATCAAATAGTACAAAAGAAGAAAAGTGTGAATTTTCGTTATTGCTAAAATGCTCTAAAAAAATAACTTCAACAAGTGGGTAAGCTCGGTTCAATGCAGACCAAAGAAAGGGGGAATCACAGTGGTTCCAAATGAAAAGAATGAATTAGTACAAATGAGGCCAGTGGGGGACGGTCTGGACTAGCTTGCCCACACCTCGACTAATTGATAGCTAGTCTTTTATCAAAAGCATCAAATTATGATTTATTATTATTATTATTTTTGGAATAAGGAACTACTGAACAAATGATAAAATGCATTTATAGGTAGCTCCTTTAGCATTAGGAATCAAACAATGCTTACATTGGGTTCCTGCATGTCGGACACAACATTCAGCAGCCTCCTGTACTGGTCCCTAGCCTCAGGATATTGAACCATCGACTTTACCCTTGCCAGAGCCTTCTGCAACCTTTCTTCAGTTTGCTTTCTGCCTTCTTTTAAGAAATCATAGTCATCAGCCTGCGCTGGTTGGACTTGGCTGTTGCTTGCTTCAGTAGGTGCTTCTGGTTTAAATCCACGCAATCCACTTCCTTTCCGCCTCCATCGCAAAATTACCTTCTCTAAGATCCCCACAGACCATATTATGTTTTTGTATTTGTTCCTTACCTGGTGTCCTCTTACATGAGCCTTTTAAAAAAAAGGAGAAAAGAAGAATGGCTAAGAAAAGGAAAAAACAAGGTTGAGTTGAGAATTATTGAGTAAAAAGATGGATTATGCATGTATAAAGGTCAAAAAAGCACATATAATACCTGAATTTTAATAATCCGTTGGCGAATTAGAAGAAAGTCTCTTCTTCCCTTCCAACTGCGAAATTTATTTTGTATACGCACAGCAGCAGCGTGTACAGGCTCATCATGCTGTCCAGCCCTACTTGTCTTCATAGTGAGAAGTGAGAGAGCACACTCATCAGATAGTCCAAATTCACTGCCACCATATTCTTTTAGCTGCTTCCTCTGGAATGACTGCACCCTGAAAACCTGATGAATACGAGCAGCTGCTTGAGTTGCATTACGAACGGCTGCTAGAGAATCCTTCAATGAGACCCCATGTGGCCAGTCACCATCCCAAGCCGGTGTAGCAGTCCGTTCAGAAACAGTTTGAACAGCTTCCCCTAAAGCTTGTACATTCTCACCCTGCTTCTTTTCCTTTAACTCAAGAGAAGAAAGATGGGAGCTCAAGTTAGACTCCGCTAAATAACCAGCAATTCCTTTATGTCCATTGCTGGAAGCTAGGTCAGCAGGTGTTCTGCCTGAAGGATGTTTAGGAGTAGGATCTGTCAATGCTCCAGCAGCTGCGTCTAAGGAGATCAGGAAAACTACTGTCCGCTCTCTGATGTTGCAAATTTCCAAGATACATCAAATACGGGAAAAGAAAAAGAAAAGGAAATGGAGCTAATCATAAACAAGTCATATTTGATGCAAGCCATCTCATCAACATCCCTATTCATCAAAATACTTCACAACTCCACTAAAATTCCAAGAGCACACAGTATTCAACTCCTTTTCCAAATTCTAATGTGCTTGTGTGAATTTTAAAATTGAAGGAAGACACCACAAAAGTAGATGAAAAAGAAAAATTAGAAAATGAATCAGAAGAAAGTTGCATGATAAAGATAGACAAAATCTAACACAGTACCTTCCATATGATGCTGCCCAATGGAGCGCAGTCCATCCATTCACATCTCGGAAATTGACACTCACACCTGCAGCTATAGTAGGTAGTATAGCCCAGTCATAACCAAGAGCGGCTGCAAAATGTAGGACTCCTTGACCACCTTCATCCAGTATATTAGGGCCTTTCCCACCTTCAGCAACCTTTTGAAGGAGCCAAACACGCAACTTCTCTTTAAGAAGCTTTTGTAGGAGCTGGTCTTTTACTTTCTCCGCCATAAAGTTGTTCTCATTAGTAAGGTGCAACATTTCCTCCCACTCATTGTCGTCCTCTTTAAGCAATGAATTAATTTTACTGGACATATGGGAAACATCATCTCCACTGATAGGTGGAGAAGTTTGGGAAGCAGTGGATTCCAGAGATAACAATTTTCCGAATCTCATATGAAGAAGAGATTCACTGGAGCTGCAAGTATTTGGATTTGCAACATCAACATCTTGGCCCTCGGTGACCCGAAAGTCGAATTCTCTTACCTCACTGCACGCCAATCTATTGGAGCATGTAATATAGAATGGAACTCTTCCAGCCTTTTGAACCGGAGTATGGCAGCGAAGAACACCATCCGCTATTACTTCTGCTGGAACTTCCAACTCACCAAACATGCATGCCCAACTACAGTTCTCCACTTCTTGCTGGGATTTCAAAAACTTTCCAGTGATGAGGACCTTTTAATGAAACAACAAAGGAGTTACTACCCGTACATCAATAGAAGACATCAAATTAGTTTAGAGAAAAGTACATCATCAAAAAGAAAAGAGGTGAGGACATTAAAAATCTTAATCAGAAGTCTAGTTCACAATGTGGCACCTTAATTTCTGATCCAACAAAGGCCCAGTTTGGTGAGAAATCAATAATGCTAAAAAATTGATCCTGCGCGAGTGAAGGACTTAGAATATAAGTGTCTAACTGCACTTGGGAAGCAATTGTGGAATTATCGACTCCATCTTCATCTCCAACATTATCCCAGTAGGAACTAGAATTGGATTGTTGCATATGTGACTCACTTACATCTTCAAGTTCCCTACTTATCCACCGGTCAAAGCTATCAAGCTTCTTCAAACCTTCTCTTTTCAAGACGCCATCTAACAGAGGTTGTTTTAAAGCTGAATAATCGGTTTTGACCCCTATGATTAGATTGTGATCTAAATCAGCATTTAGAGAGGAGCCCCCAGCATTTGCATCTGATAGCTGTGATTGAAGTTCATTATGCGTTGGGTGTTTATCGTGCTGTGCAGGAAGTACCTGAGAAGCCTCCAAGGAATTGTGATGTTCTACACCATATACACCACTAGACCTATGACCAGATGCCAAATCTGGATTCAACTTCTGATCCATGGACCACTTGGGTATAAATGAGGAAGCACCTTCAGAAGTCTGCATCTCAAAGTTGACTAGTTCAGTTAATAAGCAAACGTAACCAACAGCATTGCACTTAGTTTTACATGCAAACTAATAACAATTTTTAATGTCCTGTTGATTTGAAATATCAGTCATCTCTAATTTATAGAGCTGGTTCAGCCGAATATCAATGAACTTATACTAAAAACGATTACATCAAACAACTCGAGCATTCTCTAAGCACTCAAGAAATGAATATTAATGTGGCAAAAAAGCTTTCCAACTAGCCTTGTTTTTGCATGAACAAATCAACATTTTCAAGAACAAGCAGAGCTTAATAAATACTTCCCCCCTCTAACTTGCACAAAAATTCCTTTCACTCTGTTTTCTTTTTGGACAACTTATCACCTAAGTTGCTCGAACTCTTCAAAAATGTCAATGGGTGCATGTCGGATTCTCCAATATAGTGTATTTTTGGAGAATCTGACACGGGTAAGGCAACAAAAGTAGAGAGTCCGCGCAAGTTTGCTTATCACACACTTCAATTTGTAAGATCCGTGTCTAAAATCCCTTTGAATGGCCTATGAGTGGTGTTATGGTGAAGGACTCAAACGTGAAAGAAACTAAGAAGCTGAAAAGATGGTGTTTTTGTGAGTCAAGAGAGAAAAGATGGATTGACATGATTTTCAAGGACTAAAAATGGGGACAGGTGAGTCGGTTATGGGGAAAGAGGAAAGGGAGTTGGGAGCTATGGTGGTGTACTCTCTTTTGGAAAAAAGGGACTGTGACATGGTGGTGGAGGGAGAGGTACGGTGTCTTTGGGGAAGAAAGGGGCTCTAACAGAAAAATGGAAAATAGAAAAAATAAATAAAAAGAAAAAGGACCAAATATTGGACACAACATTTAAATAATGCTTCGAATACTAGTTTTTTTTTTGTTTTCTTTTTGCGTGCTTAATTTGTTGGAAAAATACGTGCCTGCAATTGGCTGCTAGCTAAGGAATGCAAGCATAAGATGTGCAAAAGGTTAACTACAGATGTGTGCAAAAGGAATTTTGTGCAAGTTGGATTAAACCAACATGCTGACGCCTCGTCCATATAATACCTTTCTTTAGAAATTATGCACCTTCTACTCTCAAAAGTCTATTATATTCAACATCAGTCAGACCCAGCAGAATCGGAAAGAAGACCCCAAACAGCGACTCAAATTTTTTATGAAGTAAATAATTCTATTGATGTGGGAAAAACTCTTAATACTAATAGCCGGCTTGGCCAATCTTTCAGAGTTGTGAGAATTACTTTTCGGAAAGTTACTTCTGAAAAATAGTAGTTTTTATTTGATTAATCAATTCTAAAAGCACTTTGACAATTGTACTTGGCCAAGTTTCTAAAAACTACCTTTTTCATCTTCTGGAAAAAAAAAATCTACTACTACTCAAAAGCACTTTTTTTTTCTTAAAAGCTTTATCAAACACCTCAACTCTCTAAAATAAGAACATAATGTCATTAAAAAGAAAAAAAAATAAACCACTTTTGGCTTCTCAGAAGGTTGGTCAACATATCCTATAAAAGGTAGAAAACTCGAAACTTACACAACAATATGGTTTTCTAAAAATGCCACTCAATCTTCTATACAAACAGGAACTTTTAGGCTACACCACAAATTACCACGAACAAGAGGTCATTCCTGAAATGTACAGAATCATTTTCTAACCCCTAAAACAGTCTCCTATTTCTTTCTTTCCATAGACCCACAAGATGGTTAACGGAGCAATGTCTCATGCCCTGCAACTCAATTGAAGTAATGGACTTCAAATTAGGAAATTAATTGATAAAAATCAATATAAGATCACCAACGAGTTAAGGACTGGACCATGTCAAGATTGTATAGTTCACAAGAGTTGGAAATCAAAGTGAACTTTCTACTTGTCACGTACAACAACTACTATGACTCGGTTCGAAACAAGTTAAAGTGAAAGTTTTGGCAAGAAATGCTACGAGAACTACTAGGCCAAGCCTGAACATTCTAAGTCTAAAATGAAGTTCTTTAAGACCACTGAAGGGAGAAAATAGGATCTACTTCAATGCCGGCTTCAAGTCTTTCGATATCACTAGATGGACAGTGGGGAGAGATGTCTGGTTTGAATGGGTGGAGAGAAGCCGCAACATGATGAGAAGGTCTTCCATGAGTGCGGAAGTCATGAAATGGCTCTGTACCATCCTCAAGGAAGCATCTAAGGATAAGGAGAAAGGGATCAGAAGATGAAATACAAAGAAAAATTTTCTGAGACTTTCTGCACAAGGAAAGTGAATGAATATGGTAGATTCATGAGCATTCTTACTCTAAACGGTCTGGAAAGGTCGGTATTAGCTAGCTTTAAATGAGGGATGGAGTGAGGTAGCTTTTAAGATAGAGATGTTCATTCAATGCCCTCAAAAACTGAAGAACGTTGTACAACCCAGACTATTTAAGAGGGATCTGCCGTATGTCAAAGCTGCTGAGAAAAGCAAATGGAAGTCAAATACCTTGGGAGAGACGACGATCTCGTACAACGAAGGCGACCTTCAAGTTACAATGTCACCTGGGGCAAAAGACACCGGACTTTTCAAGAGATGCATTGTGGGTTCTTTCAAAGAGGCAGAAACAGACATCAGGAGGTGGAGTGCAGTCACTTGGAAAACTGTATTTGGGATCAATATCTACAAATGGCCAACGACATGTTCCTTTTTGAATTTCCGAACAGGAACATGGCTGAACAAATCATTCAGAGGGAATGGAGATGGGGGAAGATCGGGAAGATCAGAATCAATCTTCAATGGTGGAACCCAGTCATAGGATGTGAAAACTCCAATAAAACCCCCAAAACCACTTGGATAAGAGCTCTGGGAGTGCCACTACAGTTATTGTCACAACGCATCTTCACAGAAATTGGGAACCTCTGTGGAGGTTGGGTTGAAACTGAGGAGGAGACAGGTTTGAAGAACCACTTGAAGTGGGCAAGAATCAAATTCAAGGTGATCGCTAAAGTTGCCCTAATGAGGTATTGATTGTAAGAGACGGAATAAAAAAATTCATTCCTATTTGGGTGGAAAAGAAAGTTCGATTTCAGAACTTGACGCCGGCAGGGGAAGAAATCATCAGTTGGAGTTGCCGGAGCTGGGGGAGTATAGCAGAGAGTCCAAAGGTCCTCCATCTACATCGGACCAATGGGTAAAAGATCTGTCTTCTACTGGAAAAGGACAAGTCACATGGGGGCACTTTTGACAGCTGGGGTTTTTTCAAATGAACCCCTAGAGTCACATGTTAAGGACATGGGGACCCAAGTCTTTTTTAGACATTGTTTGGGCTGGGGCAACAGAGAGAAGAAATCTGGGCCTGATAGTGCAAATGTCATTTTCAATGACTTATCAGGCCCAAGAGAGGAAATTTTTTTCGATCCGTTATGTTTTGAAACAAATGAGCAAGTTCCAGCTCTTGTGAGAGGCTTTCTGGAACCAGAAATAGTGGCAGATGAAGTCTATGCAGGCCAGGGTACTCCAGTTGCAGAGCCAAGAGACAATGCAACATGTCTACCTCAGACGGAAGCGATGGAGGAAAGCAGTGCTAAGATTGATCTATCTCTGGAAATTCAGGTGGAATAACACTTCATACTAGACATGCAAAGTGACAAGCAAATTGAAGAGTGGTTGGTGGAGGATGTTGAACCAATTCAAAATGAGCTGACTCTTACAATTCAAAAAGAAAAAGAGACATCTATGTGGGTAAGGCAGAATTTAGTTAAGTTGGGGAGGATGTAAAGTGTTGATTTTCAGGGGCATGAGGAGTCATTAGAGCTTCTTATGAATTGACAGGTGCAGACAGGCTAGAAAAATGGAAAGCGATAACATCAGCAAAAGCCCTAGGTACCAGGGGGTTCGGGAACTGAAAAGACTTGCTTCTTTTGACATTAATTTAAAAAGTGATGGGAAAAGAGAGGGGGGAAAGAGGTCAAAGCTCTACAATGAAGGTAAAACTTGTGTCCTGGAAAGTTAGGGGATTAAATAGTGGGGAAAAGAGGAGATTTGTGAAGAGTTTAATATTCAACTGAAAGGCAGATATCATTTGCTTACAAGAATCTAAGTTAGAGGGGGAGATGCAAGATATAATGAAAGAAATTTGGGGAGGAAGATGGGTCAAATATGCTTGTCTGCAAGCGAGTGGCACCAGAGGGGGTAAAGGGGGTATACTGATGATATGGATAGTACATCTTGGAGAGGGGAAGTGCTAGAAATACGATCTTACACTATTAGCTGCAGTTTTGACGCAGTACTACAGGATTATAAATGTCAAATAACGGGAGTCTATGCTCCAAACTGTAGATCAAAGAGAGTGCATGTGTGAGAGGAAATAGGTGCAGTCAGAAGTCTTTTTGAGGGACCATGGACAATGTGTGGAGACTTCAACATCACAATATACCCCTCGGAAAAGAGAAATTGCAGGAGGAGAACACCTGCTATGATAGATTTTTCCGACTTTATTGAAGACATGGACCTTATAGACTTACAACTGGAAGGGGTAATTTCACTTGGTTCAAAGGTGAAAACAATAATGTTGCTTCTAGAATTGATCGTATTTTGATATCCAAGGAATGGGGATGATAGCTTCAACAAAATTAAACAAGTTGTGCTGCAGAGATTGTGTTCTGACCACAACCATATTGCTTTACAATGTGGAGATTGGGATCCTAGCAAATCCTATTTCAAATTCGATAATCGGTGGCTCAACACAGAGGTTTTTGTGGAGCAAGTTAAAAAGTGGTGGGATTCCTTTGTGTTCACCGGTAGGCCTGATTACATCTTATGTTGTAAGCTCAAGGCCTTAAAAGGCAAATTGAAGGAATGGAGTAAAATTGTTTCGGGCAATCTGTTAGTACAAAAGGTTCATATCCTGAGTTGGTTTTCTACTTTGGATACAATGATGGAAAGCAGAGTCCTAACAGAAAAAGAGTCGGCTATGAAGGCATCCTTGCTTATGGAATATGAAGAACACCTTAAGAATGAAGAGATTGCATGGAGACAAAGATCTAGAGCATTGTAATTGAAAGAAGGGGATAGAAATACAAAGTATTTCCATAAAGCGGCCAATGCACACAGGAGCAATAATATAGATCAATTGTTGATTCGTGATGAAATAGTAAGGGATCCGAAGAGAATTAAAGGGGAGGTCATTGGTTTTTACCAGAGGCTTTATTCAGAAACCACAAGCAAAAGACCTCCCGGTAATTTGATTAATTGTCCAATGATCATGGTAGATGAAAGCGAAATGTTACAAAGGGAGTTTGAGGAACAAAAGGTGCTATCATGTTTAAAGTTGTGCGCCATGGACAAATCTCCAGGTCTAGATGGATACACAATGGGGTTTTTCATCAAGTGTTGGGACGTGAAAACAGATATCATGGAGACTTTCAGGAATTTCCATTCCAATGGCATCTTTGAGAAGAGCTTTAATGCTTCTTACATTGCTTTGATCCCAAAAAAAAAACTGGAGGCAAGGAGTTGCGAGATTTTAGGCCCATTATTCTCATATTTATTGTATATAAGCTACTCTCCAAGGTGCTTACAGAGAGACTGAAGAGAGTGGTTGACAAGCTGGTAGATGTCCAACAAATGGCATTCATTAAGAATAGACAAATAATGGATGCTATTCTAATTGCAAATGAAGCAGTTGATTCTAGAATCACTCAAAAGAAGGCCGGAATTTTGTGCAAGTTGGACATAGAAAAGGCATGTCACCATGTGAATTGAGAATTTTTGTTGAGAATGCTTTCATGTATGGTTTTGGAAGGAAGTGGATCCAGATATTGCATCTACACTGTCAGATTCTTAGTCCTTATAAATGATTCTCAGTCCTTATAAATGGTGCACCTGAAGGTTTCTTCCTTGCACAAAGTGGTGTGAGGCAGGGAGTTCCCCCTTCCTTTTTAGCATTGCTATGGAGGGCCTAAATAACATGATTAAGATGGCCAGAGAAAATGAATGCCCTCCAACATCAAACTCAACTAGCAACATAGAAGTAACTCACTCACAGTATACCGATGACACACTAATATTCTGTGATGCGGATGAAAGGCAACTATTGATTCTAAGATCAATTTTGGTGTTGTTTGAAGGTGTTTCAGGATTGCACATCAATTGGAGAGAAAGCCAGTTGTACCCTATTAATGAAGTCTATAATATAGTGGATCTGTCTAGGATTCTGGGAGGAGAAATAGGTTTTCTGGGCATGCCTTTAGGGGCCAAGTCAAAGGCTCTAAACATTTGGAATCCTTTTTTTTATGAGGTAACATTTGTATTGATTCCAACAGAACCATATAGGTTATAGTTACAAGCTACATCTAGGCTTGGTAAGCAAAAAAGGAAATAAAATAAAATTCTATAGAGACTCTAAAAATTGTCCCAGTGCCCGTGTCCCTGTATTTGCAGTGAACATTTCGAAACACCAAAATGCAAAAGTTGAATACAATTATACTTTATCGACTGGAGGGAGTTGCTTTTGTTTTCAAAACCTCTGTTCTTTTCTTTCCATATAGTCCACCAAATGCATCCTGGAACCATTTTCCAGATTCTTTTTTGGGCTCTAGATCCTCCTCTCCTGCTCCAACATTAGCATATCCAATGTACTGCTGGGTTTTGCCCAACTCAATCCAATCTTAGCTAGAAAGATGTCCCACAACTGAGAGGTCACCCTACATTTTAAAAAAAAATAGCTATTTGTTTCTACAAAATCTCCACATAGAAGGTAGATAGAGCATAGGTGTATTCCCCTTCTTTGCAGCCTGTCTTGTGTTAAACAAGCTCTTTGTACCACCAACCATACAAAGCATGCTACTTTGTTTGATATGTTTGCCTTCCATAGTTGTCTCCAGGGCCATTGTGTCTGTGTGTTGGTGCAATTTCTCCAATGATATGCTGACCTTACTGAATAAACTCATGTTCTGTCTCCCAACCAACATTATTTATCGTGATCCAGTGACACTCCATTGAATTGGTTGAGACTATTGAAAAATGCAATGAATCTGTCTAGCTCCCAAACATTCAAATGTCTTCTAAAAGTGAGGTTCCATCCTTATTATTCCATATCTCACTAACTTTTGCCCTTTGTTGGATCTTCCCAAAAAAAAGATTCTTTGCCCATTCTCTATCTTATAGTTGATGAAATTGCTAAAAATGGGTGGTCTTCCACACACTAACCCCATACACAGTGCTTACAACTTTGGTTTTCCAGGCATCTTCTTCTCCATATTCTTCCTTAATCACTTTCTTCCATAGTGCTTGATCTTCATTTGTGTATCTCTAGAGCCATTTCATAAGGAGGCTTTAGTTTTGCTTTCTTAAGTTCCTTATGCCCAGCGCTCTTTGTTTCTTGTTGAGTGTTAATATTTTCCATTTTACTAGATGTATACCCTTCTTCTCTGTGTTGCCTTGCCATAAGAAGTTACTTCTCAATGCGTCCAACCTTTTTTCAACCTGTGGCGGTATAGGAAAAAGTGATATCATATAGGTGGGGAGTGCATCTAGAAAACCATTAATGAGTATAAGCCTGTCACCTAAAGATAGGTACCGACTCTTCCATCTAGTGAGTTTTAGTGAGTTTTTCCTCACATTTTTCAAGAACTCATAACAAGGTATGTTGTGGGCAGTGTGCCTACTTCTCCTAGGATGTCCACACAAAGCTGAAAGTTTTGAGGTTCATTAACAAGAAACATAAGGCTCTTCCTCCAGTTTACAAGTAACTTATAACCTAGAGACCCCTTCAAAGATGGTCAAAATAGCTCTCAAAATCTTTACCTGCTCGGCCTCTACATCATAAAGGATAATTGCATCATCTGCGTATAACAAATGAGTGATTTCCAAACTGTCCCCTTGTTTGTTACCGACTTTAAACCTCTAAGCCAATGGTTTTCGTGAGTTGTGAGCAACACGTTGTTTAGACCCTCCATGACAATCAGGAAAAGAAAAGGTGAAAGAGGATCACCTTGCCGTAATCCCCTACTTGAAGTGAAAAAGCCTTCTAGCGCAACATTAATCAGAACTGAAAATTTAACGGTGCTAATACAAAATCGAATCCATTTCACCCATTTATTGCCAAAACCCATTCTCTTCAGCATGTTAAGCAGAAAGTTACAGTTCACATGATCAAAAGTTTTTCTATGTCTAACTTACAAAGAATATCAGCTTTACCGTGTTTCATTCTAGAATCCAAACATGCATTAGCAATCAGGGCAGCATCCATGATCTGCCTACCTTTTTTTTATGAAAGCTATCTAATGTAAGTCCACCAATTTGTTCATTACTGTCTTCAAACTTTCTGTGAGTAGCTTGGATATGATTTTACAACACCACATATCAAACTGATAACACTGTAATCTCTCCGCTCTTTTGCATCACTTCTTTTAGGGATCAATGTTATGTATGTGGCATTGAAGCTTTTCTCAAAGAACTACTAATTGTGGAAATTGTGTATTGCTAACATGATATCTTCTTTGACTATGTCCCCACAGTGGATGTAGACTATCTCCAGAACACAAAGCTTTATAGACTCAAATACCTCTTGTTCTTCAAAGGGTCTCTACATCCAATCCTTTTCTTGATCAGATATCATAGGGCTGCAATCTGGTTGAATTCGGTCTCCAGTTTTCAGATTCTGAGTAAAGCTACTCATAAAACTTGATTATTTCTGCCCTGAGTCTCATTCACAATCTCTATAATTTACCCCAAATTGTTAACAAATTTTACTAATGTTCTTGAATTCCCAAGATACTTCATTCCATGCACCGGGGAATGCATCTTCTATCGAGTTTCTTCACATATCTCTATAGGTTGCATGTTAGAAATTGGCAAAGAGATGAATTGTTGGGCTAGGTCTTCATCTGTGCTATCAATCTCTCTCCCCAAATCTCGTGTTTCCGTTTCAAACGTGTCGTCATTTCTCTTCTTCTCTTAGTTTCCATTGTATTTTACTGTCACTGCTAGCGTGGAATTCTCCAGAATTTGACAGACTTGAGCCTCAGTTAACACTGGGTCATATTGTGGTGGATTAGGCCTGATACCAATATCCTTTGTTAGCTGAATTAGGTCAAGGCCCATTTTTTTCTTTTGGCCCAGATTTCTTCTTTCAAAAGGAGTGGAGTGCTTAATAGCTGGCAAAAACCCCATGTCCCTATCACGTGCAAGTTTTTTAAAATTGTTGGCTTCAACCGAAGAGCCCACGTGCCCACTGACCTCTTTTGCAGATAGATAAGTGATAAAAAGGTTTAACTTTGGTTATTATCCAAAGGATTTAAGGATTGTTCTCCGGCCATCTTCCTCTTCTTCAGTCGTCGAGATTTCACACTAAATAGGCATATTAAAGATGTAGCCATCGCTTTCCATCTCAATATCTCTAGGTACTGTTTTTCCATCACCCTTGACTTTGATTCGTGCTCAGCACAGATGATTTGTAGTATCATTTCTTCCTCCTTCTCAATCCATCCACCACATGCATCTCCTATCAGCCGGAAAATGGATTATGACCAGAGGCTCAAAGGCAATCCATGGATGCTAATCCATACCCAGGTTCGTGGTTCCTCTTTCGGCCAACATCCTATAGTTGGAGTCCACTAGTCAAGTGACTCAGAATGGACCTCTTCCACCTCCACTCACCTTTCAAGACACGTTCTGCATCCTTCCTAGTTGGAAGTTCAAAGAGGAATTGAGAGTCATTCAATACATACACGTTGGTTCCAAGGGTTGTGTTCCATAAGCTGCTCACCCACCTTCTTGCAGCGTTAAGAGTTGGGATTTCATGGCATGCTAACATGAATTTCAAGACTAGTCAAGTGACTCAGAATGGACCGTTTCCACCTCCATTCACCTTTCAAGATATGTTCTGCTTCCTTCCTAGTTGGAAGTTCAAAGAGGAATTGAGTCATTCATTACATACACCAAGGGTTGTGTTCCATACGCTGCTCACCCACCTTCTTACATCGTTAAGAGTTGGGATTTCATGGCATGCTAACATGAATTTTCCTACAATGCATCTGCCAAGTACATCATCTTCTAAAACCTCTAACACTCCAACAACTTTGATTCTAGAGTTGGATATTTGAGGTGTCGCTCCTTTTATTGCTTTCGATGACCATTTAATGCTTCTGATGGCCTATGCAAAGGAGGACTTTTGATGATGATGTTGATGACTGAATGTAGATGGACCCTTTCTGGTTAGGATCGCAATAAATTTTTCGATCTTCTGAGCTATGGCTGTCCAACCAGCATTTAATGCAATTTCTGGAGATATAATCACTGATTTGTTCCCACCTGTACTGCAATAAAGCTTATGTACTTACCGTGTTCATTGTATCTAAGGTTATAGAACTCAGCAAAAAGGTCTCTTGTTTTCCATCTCTTTGTAGACATTCTCTGCTCCTTTGATGCATCATTAAATAAATGAACTAACCATTTCATAACTTTAAGGCTTAAAGTTACTTTTCTCATCAAATTTCTGCTATGCTCAGTCCACTCAAACCAAATCTCAAACTTCGATGCGGTTTTAGCAATTTCAAATGATTTAAAACAAGCATAGTAGTAAATCCTATCTTCCCTACGAGAACCAAAACCAATAAAAGAAAGAAAAGAGATAAGAGATAGCACAACCTAAGGAAGAAAACAAAGAAAGAGGGTTGTTTCCGGCGTAGAAGACTAGCGAAAAGGGGTTGCTCTCTCCCCTAGAGAGTAGAAGAGAGAAGATTCTCATAAAACTTTTGGGATCCTGTGATTGAAAAATGTGAGAAAAAGCTTACTAGGTGGAAATCTCAATGTAGCAGTAGCAGAGTCACTCTCTTCAGTTTTGGATGCCTTGCCTACTTATATGGTGTTCATTTTTCCCATTCCTCAGATGATACAAAGATTAGATAAAATAAGGCAGGATTTTGAATGGAAAAGGATCAAAGAAAATGATTCTACTGTCCAACATTTATTCAAGTGGAACAAGGTTCTATAGGGGAAGAAACATGGGGGTTTAGGAGTAAGAAATTTGAAATTATAAAGCAAGTCTCTTAGACTTAAATGGTTATGGAGGTATTCACAAGAGCCTCAAGCATATTGGGGCAAAGTAATTCAAGATAAATATGGAGAGGAGAACAAGTGGATGACAAAGGAGGTTCTAACACCATATGGGGCAAGTGCATGGAAGTCCATTAGAATTTTGTGGTCTTTGTTCAAGAAGAATACAACTATCAAGGTAGGCAATGGAATTAAGGTTTCTTTCTGGGAAGATAAGTGGTTAGGCACTTCTTATCTGAAGAGTTTATATCCAGCTTTGCATGAACTGACAGTGAATAAAGATATGAGCCTAGCTGAAAGTTGGACACAACAAGGATGGAATTTTCAGTTCAGAAGGAATTTCAACGATTAGGAAATTGAGACTATGGCTGATATCTTCAAAAGCTTAAAGGAGTTTAAAGGAACAAGGAATGAGTATAACAGAATGTGGTGGAGCAGTGACAGCAAATGCACATTTAAGGTAACTCTGCATATAAGTTTTTGAATCAAGGTAGACATCAACCATTTCCTTGGCCTTGGAAGCAGATTTGGAAACCTAAAACCCCTTTCAAGGTGGCCTGTTTCACCTGGCTTCTGACAAGAGAAGCAGTATTGACACAAGAAAATCTCAAGAAGAGGAAGTTCTCCATGTGTTCCATATGCTATCTATGTGAGGAAGAGGTTGAGACAGTCAACCATCTATTTTTAAGTGCAGGGTTACTAGCCAACTCTGGAGAATTTTCATTACTCTTAGGGGTTTTGCTTGGGCTATGCCTAACAAAATTACACATCATCTTTACAGTTGGGAAGAAGCAGGAGTGGGAGTTGCAGATAAAGATGGAGGATTGTCCCAGCATGTATTTGGTGGACTGGTTGGAAAGAAAGAAATGCTAGATGTTTTAAAAGCAAGAGTTGTGATCTTCAAATGATCAAACTAAACTGCACCAGACTTTTTTGTTTCTGGTGCAAACAAATGTATTTAGAGGACATTGAACCCATTGTAGACATCCTAGGTTCTGTTTAGGATTTAAATTTAGTTTCCAGTATTTTTTTTATAAGCTGTAGATATGGTTTCCAGTGCACCCGATGCAGTGGATCAGTTAGTCTATACAAATGTTTTCTCACAAAAAAAAAATGACGTAACCACAGATGATAAAATCACCGACAAGTTACAAGGACTAGATAGCGTGAAGATTGTAAAGTTCACAACAGTTTGGAAGCTGAAGTGATGCGAGCACCACAGATGATTTAAGTTTTGATCCATCAGAAAGCCCTCTTCTAAGAAAGTAAATTAATTCTCGAGTATGAACTTATAACTAAATGAAACATCTAAATGGTAATGGCTTAATCGCATTATAACAGCTTCACATTTGAGCTTTTCTTGGGCTTCTAATGCCCACATGAATTTTGTCCATCATAGCAATATATATCACCTTTTCTTCTTATCCCACCCCCCCACCCCCACCCACTCTTGCATTAAGGCACCCACGATATAGGATACATTAACTTAGTGGAGATTAAGGTTAATTGTTGTTACACTTGTATTAGGTCAAGGGTTTGTGAGCTCTATTAGTATAATCAGGGACCTGTACGTCAACGAAAGAGAAAAATCTCAAACAAATAATCTATAACCTGCCTTTAACATTAATACTTTATCAAAAAATAATTTGCCTTAACCAAAAATTATGTATTGAAATGAGATGGGCTTGAATAGAGTGAAAATGACCTTAAAGGATTTATGAAGCCAACTCCCACAAGTTCGGATTGAGGTGTGGTTGATTGACTGGTTAAAGGTAGCAAGGATATGCTTGCCAACTTTAAGCTTCTACTTGTTATAGGCATGAATGGAACAATAAGACACGCATAACAAGGATTTTATAATGCTTTCAAAAAAAAATCCATATCTATATATTATTAAAAAGAGAGGACATAGCCTATATATTAAGCCAAGTGGCAAACTTTAAATTTGACACGCGTAATTTTTAGGGCAAGTTAGTTAATTAGGTAAGAATTAATTGTTATTTAGTTTTACTTTTACAGTTTTCTTATAAATTTATATTTAAAAGTTACTATAAGTTTTCAATGTATTTTAATTGATAAGTTTTACAAAAAAAAAATTAGAAGACCAAAAATTATAGGGACTTTGAAAAATTTCTAAGTTTATACATTATGTTTCTTATTTAATTTAAGTTTAAATTTTAAAAGATAAATATTCACCACTAAAAACGTGCAACCATAATCCAAGACATGTAATACTATTTGTCTGGAAATTATAATTTCTTAATTAACTGTACATATAAATGTACTCCCTCCTTTTCAAAAAGAATGACCTGCTTTGACTTGGCACAAAGTTTAAGAAAATAAAGAAGACTTTTGAATCTTGTGGCCTTAAATTAAAGTTGTGTCAAATATACCAAAATACCCTTTAATCTTGTGGTCCTAAACATGTCATGTGGAAAATTGAAATTAAAGTATTGCCAAAAATGAAAAGGGATCATTCTTTTTTAAACAGACTAAAAAGGAAAGTAGGTCATTCTTTTTTAAATGGAGGGAGTACAAAATTAGGTTTTCAAACATACAAATAAATAATTGGTATATTTTGAATTCGAAACAGTTGCAACTGCTTCACTTTATCCCAAATAAAAAAAAACAATTATTTGACCATATATGTGCAGGAACTAAATAGTTTTTCTTTTTAATCCTCCTCTACGCAAGAGAGGTCTTGCGCTGTGCTAGTTGCAGTGAAATCTATAGTGAGGTTGGAGGATCTTGACACAGACACTTTTCGACATTCATGCGCTATTTGTCAAGATTCTATTTGACTGATGGAATAGATAGAAGTGAAGATGATGAAAACATAATAGGTATGCAATTGTGGGTATCTTTAAATTCATGTCTTGGCTCCATTATATAATGGTGAACGTTATGTTACACAACACAAATTATTAGGTTAAAAAAGTTCCATTACTTAGAATCCTTCAATTATGCATTGAATTTCTTTGGATATTATATAGCTTTGAATCTTAGGAAAAATGGACTTCTGTTGTCTTATGTCTGATCACAATTTTAAAAAATTTATGTTAAATAAGCTAAAATTTATCACACTATCGATATATAATCTCCTATTGATTTTTAAAAAATAATTTTTTTTTTAAACAAAACTTGATTCTACAAACTGTTTAGAAAGTTCTTTTATATGTTACCATATATAAAAGAATGGATTGCATCTATGGACGATTACTATTTGAAGTTTAATGTGCATTGGGCATGATAGATTTACAGCACTTATAATTTTAGTGGATTTGAGATGAGGCAATTCACGGACTATGATGAGAGGGTGATTGTGGAGATTTACATGTCCATGGTTATGGTGCAGATTATGCATCACCGTAATTAATCCCACAAGAAACATTGTATTTATTAACCAAGAAGTCTTAATACCTTTTTTACTTCTTTTGACACTTCAATTTTTTTTATAATGACCATGAAATAAGAAGCCTCATATTTGGCATGTATTATTTTTTACTTTGGCATGTATGGTTTTTCCTCAAAAGCTACTCAATGCACCTTGTAAGTCATCTTTTCAGTTTGTTGACTATGATATTGTTGACTATTGTTGTTATATAGTACCATCTTCCTTTCAATATTTGAGTTTTCTAAATACCATTAATCCTTTCCTATCTTTCTGCTTTTTGACAGGTCCACTAGAAAGCATGAATCTTATTAGACAGTATATTATTTCTATTGTTCAACCAACGGAAAAGGGGTGAGGAAAAAGAAATTGAAAGAAAGAACTTGAGGCACGTGTTAAACTCTCTTTATTTATTTGGCTAAAATTTCTTTTTTCTGAATCTTTCGACTCCTTAACATACCTCTGCATATTCTCTGCCATCAGTACTAAGTCAAAGTAATAGTCCATTTCAAAAAGTTACAAATTCTATTACAGCTTTCATGTTTACTTTCAAATATTTAATCTTCTCTCTCCTTATGTTAATTACTCACAGATATTTCATAATTGATTTCAAAGTGGCGAATAGAAATTCATAAAAACGAGGATGGATAGATGATACTTTTCAGGCCCTTGAGAATTTGATCGAAAGATTTGAACTTCTCGGAGTAAAATAAACTGCTTAATAGCCCGTCATTGAATTTGAATATTTATTTACCAATAGCCATAATTGTCAGGTTGTTGACGATGAATTGCATTATCATTCTAATTAACAAAGGAAGAATATTATTTAACACTTCTACGTATATATATTTTGAATATTATGTTTACTTTTTCTTATATATATAAATTGTGTTTAACTGTTTATATACAAATTTTGAATTTATAGGATCTATCTTATTTCCTGTTCAAAATCTACCTTCAAGTTAGTAAAAGGGAAAAAACAAAATATGGACCTACTGAAAAGGAAGTCAAAGCGAAAAGCAATTCAATTATATTAGACTAATAGAATAACATTAAAAAAATACGACACTAATAAAGATTATTAATTTGTCAATAATGTGGGGAAAATATTGATAAAATATGCATGAAGAGAAGAGTATATCGACCTTACGGGCATGCAAAATCATATATATTTTTTAAAATTAAATGTATTTAGGAGTTTGATATGAAATATTAACTTTTAAATTGAGTGTATCTATTCAAAGTATTGAAGCAAATAAATTGGATACAATATTATAAATAAGATGTGTGACTAATAAATAACCTACACCTCAGATTTTTAATTTTTTTTCTTGCATAATTTAAAATATATGACTAAAAATATTAACTACATATATGAACGTGATAGTGGGAAGAGCTTAAGAACACTCATATTTTCTACTTAATAATGTGAATGAATTTGTTTTGTTATCGTGTAGAAGATGTTTGTGAAATTTTTACTCAAATTTTTCGCGCATCGCGCGGGTACAAATACTAGTTATAACTAAGAAATCCCCACGGACCGGGGGCACACGTCGAAACCTAGTGGATAATGAACCGCCCTTCTACCCTCCGCCACTTAAATACTAAGTTTTTGTATGAGTGAAGATTTGAACTAGTGATGTGCTCCTTTGTCCACACATTACGAGTTGTTTGCTTAACAACCAGACAAATATAATGCTTTCAAATTTCTCCTTAAAGAGAACATTGGTATTTGAAAATATTTGAGTTGAAGTTGGAACAGAAAAGCATTTTAAGTTTTTAGCTGAAAATTAAGTTTGTGGAAGCTGAACTTGTATCTGGACAACATGAACTTCACTAGGAAAAAAATTGTAAATTTATGCGTGAAAACCAATATTTCACTTACAATACACCTTCAAACAAGTAATTCAACGTCTCACCGTCCGTTGCAAATTTTCATGGCCAAACAAGTATTAACAGGTCCTGGGATAGTATTTATGCCCAATAGGCACTTAACAGTTCTATATGACTGCTATAAGGCTTTTTCCCTGAATTCCGTCAAAGAAACAAGGTGCAGAGATAATAAGTGGACAATGCTCCTATTCCTCCTGCCTGCCATTTCAGTTCTATACTAAGTCATGGATTTAAATTTCCTCAACATCTGGTGAAATACAAGTAACCATGTTTTGAAACAGTATTCATGGATAACAGACTACATTAAAATTGCACAGAAAGCTTTGGAATACATGCGAAGGGGCTAATAAACTAGAGCCGATCGTCCTCTCCCTCGAATATATAACTCTCTGATTTGCATGAAATGGACATTGCAAAATAATGATGCACAAGATGAACTCGTTTAGTATTACTTACCTGCCAGTTACCCAGGCCATCAATGCGGTTCTCTTGTTCCTGCCTCTTGAAGTCATTTAAGAACATTTCTCCCATAGTAGTGTTTCCTTGTTCATGCATCAAATTATTTGCACCTGGTTGGCCAGAAGACTGAAAATGGAGAGACTCGAATGCAGCAGGACTATTAACCGAAAGGGTCTCCCATGATGGGAAGTCAAGGTTCCTGCTGGGTATGTATGAATTTGCTGTGTTTCCGTTCCTATTTCCTGGAGGGATGGAGGAGAAACTCATACCAGAACTTCCTGCAAACTGTACCTGATGATCATCTGCTGAATAAAAAAACAACGTTTTCACATGTGTCACACCATGCTGATAGAAGCACTGATCCATTAGGAGAGCATTTTAAAATAAGCAAAAAACTGATCCATTTGGAGAGCATTTTAAAATAAGCAAAAAATGCTAAGTACAACTGATAATACAAGGACAAGAATCAATTACTTGAGAAAGGAATCGGACGATAAGGTACAGCAAGTCCATCTCCAGCACTTGGCTGAGCATCGAGGAATGAGTGAAATCCAGAAGTTGGATGTTGATTGTACACTGGTGAGTTTGTGTTTCCCAAACAAAAATTTTAAAAGATATTAACAAAAAATAAGAAGGAAATCTCAATTCATAGATTACAAGTCTAAAATGTCTTTCAATGTACCAGAGCAATTAATTTTGGAATCTGATCCAGAAACATTTGATTAAAAAATACCTGATTCAGCATCCTCATATTCTGAGGCTTGCACACTGCTGAGGCTAGTCGTGTCAGTGACTTGTGAGTTCACTTGGTAATCATTTGGATAAAATTTTGTAGACGCCGAACTGTCCACCTCAGAGCTGCGTACATCTTCATCAGTTTCTTGGAAATCAGGAGTAACTTGTTGAGGTTCTTTGATACGACTAAAATTTGTCCTGTTACCCTACAGAAGGAAATGAACATGAAAACCAAATCTATAAACAAAAATGAGGAAATTTATTTTAATTATGAAATCAGTTTCAAGGATATGAGCCAGGTTATATGGAGGGAAAAGCATAGATCACACTTGAGTTCTACAATTTTTAGTTTAAGCATTAAATATTTCCGTTTGTCGGACTGTAGGCTCGAATTAGGACTTCTCATAAGTCCTAATTTGATGAGTACATCTTATTTTTGAATTATTCTTTAGTTCATTCATTCTGTAAAGGCTTTATTTTTGAAAAAAAAAAGGTTATAAGAGCTACCAGGTACACTGTCTAGAAGATTTGCCACAGAAAAAATAAAACCAATGTCACTGTCTTAAGATAAAATATTGGACCAAGAAAGAGTTCCAGTAATTCACTGAGGTCATTATGAATTTTCTTGAATAAAGGTTAGGAACTTCTGAACACGTTTAAATTACAAGCAGTACACAGCTTTGATGGTAAGATACCATACTCGCATCATGAACTGATAACCTGTTGTCCTCCAAACTACTATGCAAATTTCCTGAACATGACTAGACCTCCTTACAATGCAAATCTGCAATTTTATACCTACTCTTTATTTCATTTGAAATTGTGCCCTTAAATCATCTCATGTGGATTTCTTCTATACTATGCTGCCTTGAGCAACTGGGGGGAAGGAAATATAACCACTTCTCAGTTGTAAGTTGATTGTTACAAGTTACAACACTCTTTTTCTTCCTTTTTTTAAAGTTAAAACTGACTCTAAGAAAAGAAAAAGGTCAAAGAAAAGAAGCAAAATGGGAAAGAATTAGAGGATGACAAGCATATATACCTTTACTTCCCGGTAGTGGACAAGAACAATATGTGACATTTCCCTGAATAAGTGTTTGGAAACGTAAATAGAATTAGCATGCTACGAAATGGTTAGAAGTTGATCTAAAAGAAGGTAATGATGATTAGAAATTAAGGTGCGTGATGTGCCAACCAAAACAAACTTTTAGCAAAGGAACAAGTAAACGAAGAAGTATACAATTAGAAAAGGAACAAGGAAAGTAAAAGAAGAAGTACGTGTGAGTGTGTGCGCGCGTGATCTCCAGGTTTTTACCACACAACAGTAAACTTAATTACAGATTCTTTTGGACAGTCTTAACTTTACCTATTAAAAAAGTAACCTAGTCCATGCTATTCAAGATTGAAAACAATATATAACAGGGTAATTATTATCCAAAGATGCAAAATGTGCACAAAACATACTTGTATAAATTGATCTAGTTTTACTGTGCCATTTATCTGATAAAAAAAATCTCAAAAATTTGAATGAAATCAAAACCCCTATCTTGTAAACCAATGCTATTCAAGATTGAAGACACAAAATGAAATTTAAAATACTTAATAATAAATTAATGGAAGTGTCCCCTCTCTAACCATTTAAGCTTTAAGCTTTTTGAAGAGGGAGTTCATACTATTCGACATGGCATTATTACAAGCAAAAAAGTTCTTGCCTATTATTATGGAGATGAACAAGCTAAACTTGAACCAACGTTAAATGCAATCAGTATGTAAATGTCAACTAAAAATGTCTATTGGATCATAATTCTTAAGACAGGAATACCAACAGTCTGGATTGACTTTTAGCTCCAAGGTAGGAGCAATACACCTATAAAAGCAAATCCGAGTGCTAAAACAATAATATACTCTTTTAACTTACTCTTCGAGCATCCAATAGCTGCGTCTTTGAAAATTCTCATTCTCTTCTCCATGTGCATAGTAGCAGTGCAACACATCAATGCTTCCAGCCTGCAAGAATATTAATTCCTGATCAGCTTCCTGATAGAAGAACAAAAGTCTCCGAAGGATAGGTGGTATTGTAACACTATTCTGCCCATGCTAACTCCTATTTCCTCTATCTTGGAATGCACTAATAAAGTTCATTTATACATCTACTAGCTTCAGTATTCCTTTGTTATGATGGTTGTCAGTATTCGCTGCTATTGAAGTAAGGAAATTAGTCAAGTTTTTCTGCCTATTTTAGATAAAGCACATCTTCTCGCCCCACGGCACCTGTTTAGGACATAAAGTGTATTCCATTCCTAAATAGCAGATTCTATAAGAACATTTTGCTTAGAAGGCAGCGAACACGTGGAACATTGACATTGGAACAACAACAATTATGACTCAATCCAAAACTAACATTGAAATCAAGGATATATAAATTTAATAGGCTTCTACACAACCATAAGATTCTCATCAGCTTTACCTTTAGCCTCTCGTGAGCCTCCTTCACAGTCTTCCCATCTTTTTTCTTTCTCCAACTATGGCCATCTTTGCGGAAATACCGTAAAACCTTCCGATCAAAAAGAAACAGTGAACCACCTGGAAGGTCCATACAAGCCAATTTGAAAAACATAAATAAAATTAAAAAGAGCTTCAATTTCAAGAGTAGCTACACGTTCTCGAAAGCTCCCCTCACTACAAACATAAAAGACCAGACCAAATTGAAATTAGGATAAGACTAAAAATAAGAACCTTTTCTCTTTTTTGGGGATAGGGTATAGTGCACACTACCAAGCCACCCTTATTTGGTAATAGGAATCTTAAAATACAGATGTGGCAGAATTATCACTTCAGCTGACCCACTTTACTTATTAAAAGAAAAAAAAGTTGCCCACTCTCACGAGCAGAAGGGTATGTAAAGGTTCAGAAAAGCCAAGCATGTCGCCTCAGGCATGCGCACCAGGCATGCATAAGTTACATAAGTGCATTTATCCAAACACAATGCATACACATTGGTATAAATAGCATATGTACGACTATTTGCAGATGGTAGATTAGAAAATTCAACATCAAGGAACGTGTAGAAGTAAGATAACCCCGTTCAACTACAACATTCACATTTAACAAAAGGAAAAAAAAAAAGAATCAGCTAGATAATCATACTTGGAGGCCTGTTTGGAGGCTCTGGAGCAATCCGGAACTTCTGGTAATTTCGAAGGATTTCACAAACTTCAGCAGGGCGTAGCCATCGATGTTGTGCTTCTAAAAGTATTTGCTCAATATCTGCATTCAACAAAGAAACTTCCCTCAACACCAACCAATCCTCCAGCCTAACGGGATGCTAAACAAACTTATACAGAAAAATTATAGTAAACATGCTCAAATAAAAGCTATTATACATCTAAATAGAGTAATTTCTTAATCAATTTTGTATCTCTTCACTGATATTCCTTGCTCTGAAGTCACTTTTTAATCTTAGCTTACTCTTTTATCATGTCGTCGTCCATCTCTTCTTCTAAAACAACCAGTGATACCATGTTGTGAGAATAACAAAATTAGTGCTTTTGGGGCAAGGGTTGAGCTAGGTAGGGCCAAGGAATTAAAATTACATTGTTTATACGTTGTTAAAATTATCTTTTGTGTATATACAGTAGATGTTGAATGCCTTCGACTTCTTTGTGTGTTTTACTTCTTCATATTTTGAACCCCCTTAGTGCAAATCCTAGATCCCCCACGGTACAAAGTCCAAGATTAATCAACTTAAGTCTTTTTACTTAAATATTTCAGAAGGTATACTTTTTTGATTCCTGTGAACCAAAGCCCTATAAGAATTCAAGAACTTGATGTGCAGAAAACTGAAAACAAGTAAAATCAATAACGATTTAATCAAGAACATTTTACCCCAAATAATAATAATAATAATAATAACAATAATAATAATAATAATAATTAAAAAAAAAGAACTGACCTAATTGAGCATTAAGACCGTAACGCCTACTCTCAGCCATGAACACAATAGCTTCAAAACCATACACAAGTAACTAGATAGCTCCGATCTAAACACTACTTCACCTCCACTTAAGCAAATTCAAGAACTGGATTTGGTCAAACGAATTCGATTAATCAAAGAAAAGATTCTTGGTCAAAATGAGTTCAAAATTTCAGCAAGAAAAAGGGGGAAAACGAGGGGAGGGCAAAAAGAAAGAGAAAATAACTGGAGATGGGGATTAAAGAGTTGTAATAAAGTGTGGAAAGGAAAAAAAAAGGAAGCAACGGAGAAAGGTTGTTATTGGAACTGCGACGACGGGGTGGGCGTGGGGGTGGTTATTGGAGCAAAAGGGGCCGCCGAAATGGAATACAGTTTTGAGTTCTGACAGTGAAATATGGAAATACAATTTTGACGTCCGAAATATTTTTCTTCAATAGATGTATACTCTCTTTTATCTATTTCTGATTGGCATTTTTCTTGCGGGAATCTAGTGGGAGCCGTAACTAATCTAGTATATCTTGTGCTACAAAAGTACTACTCGTTTTACCTAATCTAGGATAATAAAAAATATGATGTATTAATAATATGTTTTTATTATTTAGTGTATTTGATTTAGAATATTATTTTAAAATAATATATTTGTTTCAAAAATATCATTTAAAAATATGGTAAAAATAATTTGAAGGACAATTGAGTCTTTAACCATATTAATATACAACAACAACAACAACAAACCCAGTGTATTCCCACCTAGTGGGGTTAACCATATTAATATATGTATTAGAATTTGTTATAGTATTAATATCATAGATTTTTATGTACTACTTAATTATACACATCTTAATACCAATTAAAAGTGTCATATGATAGAATTTATAAGATTAATGCAAGATATGATTTACTAATAATATTTGTATTAGTAATGTTTGCGTTAATTATGTTTGCATTTTTATTATGCAGTGTTTTTTGGTGTATTAAAAATAATGAATTGCATAATTTCTACAATTTTTTTTTTACAAAAATACCTTCCATAATATGGTGGAAAAGATGTAGAAAAAATTTTGAGGGACAATTGTGATTTTGACCATGCTAATGCATGCATTTAGAATTCATTGCATTACTAATGCCATGAATTTTTATGTATTAGGGGTCATTTAGTAGAGTGTATAAGACTAATGCTGAATAGAGTGTATTAGTAATGCTTGCATTAATAATACCTGTATTAGTTATGTTGATATTAGTTATGCAGTCAATATTTCTTACACACTGTTTGGTTTGATATATTAAAAATAATATAAAAATATATAATTTTTACAAAATAATACTGATTTACAAATACACCCATTCAACTTTGTATACTTTCTTTTCAAGCGGAGAAAGAGTAGAAACCAATTCTTCGTCTAAATTCAAAAATTGTAAAAAAGAATAATCCAATTCCCCTTCTTCTTCTAAATCCTGTAGACTTATGTCTAGGAAGGTATTTGGCTACAAAATCTAGTGCAAAAGAAAGTTAAATCAAAAAGGTCATAGCAGATAAATCTACCATATTTCTACATTCGAATGAAAAGTGACAAACCATGGTAAAGTGAAATCGGCATCCTACTGTTCATATTTTCACAATGATATCGATGAAAGTTTTGATAACAAAAAAAACAAGAGAATAGGAAAAACAAGAAAAATGAAGCTGAAAAAAAAAAAAGCAAAGCAAGGAAGAAGATGAGAAGATTTTAGGGGTAATTTTTCATTTACTAAGTTAATACATGTATTGAATTCCTTTGCATTACTAATTAGTGGCGGTGTGTCCGTGCAAAGCACGGGCCCAACATGTCTTCACAAATGAAATATAAAAAAATATTCATTGAAGCGTTTTTACAAAGTATTTCTTTTTACAAAGAGCATGTCTACTGTTTGTAGTTGTTGGCCTTTGAAGAGTTGAAGTCTGCCTGTAAAACAAATATCATGATATGCAGCTAAATCATTAGACTTAAGAGTATCTGCGTGCTGAAGAATTGATTTTCTTCTTGTGCAATGTAGTTTGGAAGTGTACAGTTTGATCTTTGCTCTCTCTAAAAAGAATTCTAGCAGGCATTGTTGTTATATTGGATGAAATCATCACCTAGTGGTAATTCTGAAGTTCATCCACTCCCTACTAACTAAAGTAACATTTCTTAATATGAAATCCAGTGCATCACTACCCTGCGACAAAACAACACTTAGAAATCATGTAGGAATTGAAACATCAACAAGAAGTAGCTACAACTGATATTAGAGCATACAGAGTCAAGAGAAGATGCATACCCCTTTCGTGGATATGATAAGGACTTGTATAAAAAGAATCTTTTGTAGCACAAGTGCAAGAATTTGATTTTTATTACCTTTTGTACATCTATGAACTTAGGGCACTATTCTGATTGCAGCCTCAATCCCATCGAACTCTTTCTTGAATAAATGCAAAGGAAAAAAAAACATAAATTGATTTAAATGGAGGAGAATCTTTACATAATTAGTAAAGTTGTTGTCACATGACCTAGAGGTCACGAGTTCAAGCTGTGAAAATAACTTCTTGCAGAAATGCAGGATAACACTACGTACAATAGAGACCTTTGTGTGGTCCGACTCTTCCTCAAAATCCTAGCATAATGGTAGCTTTAGTGCATCGGGTTAATTAAAGAAACCATTTTTTTCTGTTCTATTCAGTGATTCCATTACAACTTGCTAAGGTAACATCTGGAGTTTGGTTTTTTTAACCACTTGTTGTCTTCGCATGATTGTGAATCCCCTTTGTTCTCTTGTAACAAGTAAAATTGAATTTTATTGCTTCTTGAGCGAGCAAAATGCAATCTATATCCACAAGGAGCAAGAAAATAGCAAAAAATTGGAGGCTTTTTTGCTCAAGAATTTGATGCCCTGCCTCTTCTTGGGGTTTCCAGTAAAAGGTTTGGTTAGGAGTTTGTAGTGGAGAATTTACAGCAGAATCTTGAAAGTAATGAGTTTCAACTTTTTGTTGGAATTATGAGATGTACTTGCTTAAGAATTGATTGAATTTCAGGTCAATTATGACATTTAATGAGCTTTTCTGTTTTGAGTGGATTTGCTCTCAAGTTTTCAAGGCAATTTCAGAAGATACGTAAGGTTATTCTATTAAAGGTATCCTTAAATTGCAAATTGTTAGGCATAAATGGGGGCTTTTCTTTAAGTTTTAGGCTGAAGAAGGCTAGACAGTCTTTGCTTAGACCAAATTGTGGGTGGAGATGGCAAAGAAAGCTTTTGTCTTAATGGCTAATTTTCTTTGGAATTGTTCTTTTTTTTTTTGGTTGGTCATTAGCTTAAAAGGTGTTGTTTATAGTTGGAAGTAAGAGATTTCAGAACCAAATGAAGATGAATCTTATTTTCTTCTTGAACATTTCAATGTCAGCAAGGAACAAATTCAAGCTTTAGCTACCTTATTCTTTGAAAAAAATTAGGTAATGCTCATATTTAACATCAACATCTTTCTGAAAACAAAGGGACAACTTTGAATTTCTTTACAGTGAATAAAAATATTCTAAAAGAACAGAAATAACTTGACAAAGTTACTGCTTACTACAAATAATTATTTTTTTTCCTTAAGTTACTGCTTACTACAAATAATTGTTTTTTTTTCTTGAGTACCATTATGCTATAAAGATTTAAACTTTGTTCCAAATCCTAAAAGAAAATTTGCAACCCAACATATGTCACCCTAATTGCCATTTACAAGTTGCAACCATAAGCTTCCCTTTTAAATAAGTTCCAACAAAAGAAATTCCAACTTTCCTTTTCAATAAGTTCCAACAAAAGAGATTCCAAGGCTAACTTATTGTCCGTAACAATGACTTCATGGAATTCAACATACTACAATACAAATCATAATTACTAAATGTTAGAACTAAACAGATAAGAGGAAAACTCAAAAACTTACGTGTGTAGTTAAGAGTATATTCCTTGTTTCTTCAGCTAGACAAATTTGAGTTTCAAATTCCCGCGAAGTTGAAAGTGCCCAGCTAATATTTGCTAACACAGAGCAGCATAAATGACCAATAATGATATAGTAATAATAAACAACCATAGGTAGGGGTGGGCGTTCAGTCGGTTTGGTCTGATTGTTTAATATTGGTTGGTTTATCGGTTTTCGGATTGACAAAAATAACATCCGTAACCAAACCGAAATAAATTTGATTTGGTTCGGTTTTTCAAATTCGGTTTAGTTATTTCAATATTTTATTTTGATTTGAAATATTAAAGTAGTTAGCCTCACTTTTTCATAACTGAGCATTTAAAACTGATGGATCTTTTTAGAAAAAGTATTTTTTCAAACCTCTTTTTTATTTCCAAATATAAATAACTCAATATGGATGAAACGAAATGAAATAATCATAAACTTAACATAATACATAACGCCATTAATCATTACATATAATATAACCTTGCATAAATAATCCATAAAACAGTCCAAAGTCACCAAAATAGTCCATAAAATATCACTAAACAATCCATAAACAGCATGCAACGTATGCAAATTTGCTGTTAAATGTTAATTGTGAATGTGAATTACTAAATATTATAT